>NW_027189558.1:145000-146188 GCF_040958095.1 Procambarus clarkii | reverse complement strand
ACATCATAACACAAAACAACATGAAGATGCATAACACAAAACTTAACAGACAAGCACAATACACAACAAAAATACAAAATAATAAACAAGTACAACATGTAAATAAAATTAAAAACCATTGTAAACGTACAGCACAGAAACAAGACATGAATAAAACACCCACACCAAACCAACCGCCCAGCACAAATCAATAATAAACAAGCAACCCATGCAAATCAGAAAATAAACATAGGTACATACACAACAAACACGCATCGGCCTGAGGACCGAGAACAAACAACAAAATAACGGACATCATGAAACAAAACAAGAAAATCGCACAGCACACAACAAGCTAAGAATAAAAACATGCGAGTAATGCAGAAGGATAACATACATGTCAAAGTAAAATCAGCTTACTTATGTGCCCGGGAATGGGGATACCACATTAAACGCCCTCCCAAATCAGCCACCTCCCCAAGAGGCTTGACCCACCACCGGGGCGCCATGTGAAGCGGAACCCCGGCAACAAACACTCGCAGACAGGGAACCCATATGTGTCCCTCCGACGTGAGTAACCGCCACCCTATCCCATACACCTGAACCCGCTCATCAGAAAAGTCCTCCGGCTTCTCAGACAACAGGAACTCGGCAACCCAGGCCTCCAGGTCCTCCACAGTAGGGGGCCGGACAGAGGTACCACCACAGGGGCACCAGCGCCACGGGTACACCACCAGACGACTGCAGGGAACCATGGCGACGCGCATCCTTTCTCAAAGTCACCACCAGGCCACGCCCAGCACCAGCATCCTCACACACCCCCGGCACCGGAAGCCACCACACCCCATTTGCGGAAGCCCCCGGGCCGGAAGGACAGGAGGCACAGCCACGAGACACAGGCAGCATCCCCAGCAGGCCATTTACCTCTCCGCCACCACCAACCATGGAGACAATGACTCATCCGAGCCACGCCGTCAACACCTGAAGACCCACAGTCACTGAAGTCCCCAACATCAGCCCAGGCAGTAGACAAACGCCTGAAACGTTTGGGCTCCGGCCTGATATCGTCAGAGCCGGAAGCAGATCCAGAAGCACGGGCACCACTACCGGACGAACCGACGCCCGACGCAGAACGGCAGCAGCCTCTACCACAGGAGGAACTGGACCACACACAGCAGGAGGCTCGTAGCCACCCCAGCACCCAGCACA
>NW_027189558.1:0-140000 GCF_040958095.1 Procambarus clarkii | reverse complement strand
CAAGGTCAAACTACTGGCCCACTTTAGGTTGCATTTCAACAACAGATGACTAATTCCCAGGTCCGTACTTACTGCTAGATGAACCAAGGAATTAGGTGAAAGGAAACGAGCCTAACCATGTCTCTCTCACCTGGGACTCGAACCCGGGATTCTCGATTGTGGGTTGAGAACCAATCTGACTGTAAAACCAACACTTCTGTTCTGGTGATATCATGCTGTGTTCTCCACATATAGAAAATTGAACAGTGTAGATGTTCTTGTCCTCATGAACCAGCCTCCCACGCTACCAGTCCTGCTCACACACTCACCTGGAATTTTAAGGAATCTAAATTCTAGCCAAGGAACACAAAATCCGAGATTGATTTAGTTTTCCTGTAATTTATGAAGATGTTAATTGAAATAAATATATGGATCTGCTAGTCTTTATATTTTCCCTCTGTGACTGGCGTTTCACAAGACAGTAAGTAGTTATCCACTCAACTAGTTAGTTGAGTGGATAACTACTTACCATAGTTGAGTGGATAACTACTTACCATAGTTGAGTGGATAACTACTTACCATAGTTGAGTGGATAACTACTTACCATAGTTGAGTGGATAACTACTAACCATACTTGAGTGGATAACTACATTAAGTAGTTATCCACTCAACTATCCACTAGTTAGTTTACCACTCAAACGTCGATATAAAGTTGAGTCCACTAACAGCAAAATAATTGTTACCAACTTATTTAATTCATGATTTAGTAACAAATTTCATATCACAGTATCCTGGAATGAGTTCAAGGACCTAATGTCTGTGATAGAAACACAAGAGCTATTGTATCTAGTACAGTTGCGCTTTGTCTGTAATACAATACCAGAGCTGGTTTGTGTAATACAACACAAGACCTGCTCTTTGTAATACAATAGTAGAACTATTGTGTGTAATGCAACAGTAGAGTTACTGGGTTAAATACAACACTAGACCTATTGTGTTTAATACAACACTAGAGCTATTGTGTGTAATACAACACTAGAGATATTGTGTGTAATACAACACTAGAGATATTGTGTGTAATACAACACTAGAGATATTGTGTGTAATACAACACTAGAGCTGGTGTCTGTTATACAACACTAGAGCTATTGTGTGTAATACAACACTAGAGATATTGTGTGTAATACAACACTAGAGCTGGTGTCTGTAATACAACACTAGAGCTATTGTGTGTAATACAACACTAGAGATATTGTGTGTAATACAACACTAGAGATATTGTGTGTAATACAACACTAGAGATATTGTGTGTAATACAACACTAGAGCTGGTGTCTGTAATACAACACTAGAGCTGGTGTCTGTAATACAACACTAGAGCTGGTGTCTGTATACAACACTAGAGCTGGTGTCTGTAATACAACACTAGAGCTGGTGTCTGTAATACAACACTAGAGCTGGTGTCTGTAATACAACACTAGAGCTGGTGTCTGTAATACAACACTAGAGCTGGTGTCT
The DNA here is from genome assembly GCF_040958095.1 of Procambarus clarkii. NCBI lineage: Eukaryota > Metazoa > Arthropoda > Malacostraca > Decapoda > Cambaridae > Procambarus > Procambarus clarkii. Next base: position 138,504 of record NW_027189558.1, on the reverse strand, counting down.
GTAATACAACACTAGAGCTGGTGTCTGTAATACAACACTAGAGCTGGTGTCTGTAATACAACACTAGAGCTGGTGTCTGTAATACAACACTAGAGCTGGTGTCTGTAATACAACACTAGAGCTGGTGTCTGTAATACAACACTAGAGCTGGTGTCTGTAATACAACACTAGAGCTGGTGTCTGTAATACAACACTAGAGCTATTGTGTGTAATACAACACTAGAGCTGGTGTCTGTAATACAACACTAGAGCTGGTGTCTGTAATACAACACTAGAGCTGGTGACTGTAATACAACACTAGAGCTGGTGTCTGTAATACAACACTAGAGCTGGTGACTGTAATACAACACTAGAGCTGGTGTCTGTAATACAACACTAGAGCTGGTGTCTGTAATACAACACTAGAGCTGGTGACTGTAATACAACACTAGAGCTGGTGTCTGTAATACAACACTAGAGCTGGTGACTGTAATACAACACTAGAGCTGGTGACTGTAATACAACACTAGAGCTGGTGTCTGTAATACAACACTAGAGCTGGTGACTGTAATACAACACTAGAGCTGGTGACTGTAATACAACACTAGAGCTGGTGTCTGTAATACAACACTAGAGCTGGTGTCTGTAATACAACACTAGAGCTGGTGTCTGTAATACAACACTAGAGCTGGTGTCTGTAATACAACACTAGAGCTGGTGTCTGTAATACAACACTAGAGCTGGTGACTGTAATACAACACTAGAGCTGGTGTCTCTAATACAACACAAGAGCTATTGCGTGTAATACAACATAAGATCTATTGTGTATAATACTGCACTTGAGCTATATTGTGTGTAATACATCACTAGAGCTACTGTGTATAATACACCACTTGAGCTATATTGTGTAAAACAACACATAAGTTATTGTGTTTATAACTACACACGTATAACTATAACCTTAGTTATATGTGTATATAAGTATAACTATAATCATAGGAGTATATAACCATAACTATAAGCATATGAGTATAACTATAACTATAGTCATATGGTTATAAAACTATACATATAGTTATATGTGAATATAACTATACCTATAGTTATATGTGTACCTAACTATACTTATACTTATCTATATAAATAAAAATGGAAATGTTCGTTTGTTCAAAATCGCTAATCTCCGAAAGTTCTTCACTGATTGCTTTGAAATTTTCACACAACGTTCCATTCGCATCCAAGTGGGTTTTTATATACATACTATATAGATCTTACGTCAGTGACAGGGTAAAAAAATGCTTTTTCATGTGAGGGAAATCTTCGAAACCTCTACCAATTGCTTTGAAATTTTGACACAACGTTGCATTCAAATAGGCGTATGTTTTTATATACCTAATATATACAGGCCTCATCTGTGACAGGGAAAAAAACTTGTTTTTTTTAAACAGCGCCATCTGTTGGATGTAAGAGCATAACACACTGTGATCACCGAAAGTTCTTCACCGATTGCTTTGAAATTTTGACACAACATTCCATTTAATTACGTGCATGTTTATAATATATATACTTACTATACAATTGCACAACATGTGACAGGCAAAAACATGCTTTTTTTGAAAAACAGCGCCATCTGTTGCATGTAATAGCTAGACACGTTATCCTAAATATGTTACAATTCCATTTAAATATTTCCGATTGCAATGATAAATTGAATTTTAATAGATTTCGATTTTTTTTCATTTTTGGTTTATTTATTTTCGGTAACATGGCATTGGAATTGAGCTGTATCGTTTAAATTTCTATTTCACACAGATAGATATATTAGACGAACTATTTCACACAGATAGATATATTAGACGAACTATTTCACACAGATAGATATATTAGACGAACTATTTCACACAGATAGATATATTAGACGAACTATTTCACACAGATAGATATATTAGACGAGGAAGGGAAGTAGCCATATATGTTAGGGACAATTTGAAATGTAGTCTCAAAGAGGAAATCAAAACTGAGCCACACACAGAAACAACTTGGATAGAATTAAACGAAAAAGCAAATAATATTATAATAGGAGTTATATATAGGCTACCAAATTTAAACAGAATGGAAGCAAAGCATCTATGGGATGAAATATCTAGAGCATCTAGATCTAACAATATTTTTGTCATGGGTGACTTTAATTTTAGTGGAATAAACTGGTTGAAAAAAAACAGGGAATAATGAAGCAGAAGATTTTCTAGAATTAATTGACGATTGCGTTTCTATGCAACACATTAAGGAACCAACACGGGAAAATAATATTTTAGATTTAGTGTTAACTAACAGGGAAACACAAATTAACGCCATCGAAATAGGGAGTAAGCTAGGGAACAGTGATCATAAAAAAATAAGATTTAGCATAGAATGGAATAGATCTGAAGGAGTGCCTCATTTTCGAAAAGCTGATTTCAATAGCCTAAGAAAATTTTTGGGTCAAATAGATTGGAAAGTCTTGGGTATGGGGTGTGGGCCGCTATTGGGCTGGACGTGAACCCAGCGATAGGTACGTAAAAGGGGTTTTCGATGTGGATTCAAAATATAACCTATTTAAAAATATTCTAAGCAAAGCCCAGGAACGTAGTATACCATATAAATTGAATAGGTCGAATACTAATGATCATAAGTGGATAACAAAAGATCTGAAGAACCTTATAGGTAAAAAGAGAGCGTGGTACAAAAGGATTAAGAATGGGGAAGTCAGCTTAGAACAGGAATTCGTACAACTGGTTAGAAATACTAAAAAAGAGATAAGGAAAGCAAAATGAAACTATGACGTTCGCATAGCAGGGCAAGCAAAGACAAATCCTAAAGGGTTTTTCCAGTTATACCGGACAAAGATTAGGGAAATGATAGATCCATTAAAAACTGAGACAGGTCAAATAACAGATAATGATGAAGAGATGAGTAGTATTTTTAATAATTTTTTTATATCTATATATACTAAAGAGGAACTTGGCAGTGTGCCTTCAGCCGAACAAGTCTATGTGGGTGGGGACGAGGACAGTTGACTAGTTTAGCAGTTACAGGGAGGATGTATTTGAACAAATAGTTAAATTCAAACCAAACAAATCCCCAGGGCCGGATGAAGTGTTTGCCAGGGTGCTTAAAGAATGCAAAGAGGAGCTTTGTGACCACTGTCAACCATATTTAATAAATCAATAGAGTCAGGCAGAGTGCCAGAGTCGTGGAAGGTTGCTAATGTGATACCAATTTTTAAGAAAGGGGATAGATCACTTGCGTCAAACTATCGGCCAATTAGCCTAACGGCTATTTGTGGGAAAGTTACTTGAATCGATTATTGCAAATAAAATTCGTCTTCATCTTGAAAAACATAAATTAATAATTGAGTCGCAACATGGTTTTACAAATGGCCGTCCATGTTTAACAAATTTGTTAATCTTTTTATTCCAGCATAGCTGAGGCAGTTGATAGTGGTAAGGATTGTGATGTTGTGTACCTTGACTTTAGCAAAGCTTTTGATACAGTGCCACATGAAAGACCGATTAAAAAGATAGAGGCTCATGGTATTGGGGGTGCTATATTAATCTGGATTAGGGCATGGCTATACCAAAGAAAACAGAGAGTTAGTATAAATGGAGTTAAGTCAGAGTGGGAAAATATTGTAAGTGAAGTGCCTCAAGGCTCTGTCCTGGGACCTCTGTTGTTTATAATATATATGAATGATTTAGATTCAGGTTTGAGTAGCAACATTAGCAAATTTGCCGATGGTGCAAAAATCGGCAGGGAAATTAACACGGAAGAAGGCTCACTATCACTTCAAGTTGATCTAAATAGGGTTTTAAATGGTCAAATAATTGGCAGATGTAGTTTAATGCTGATAAATGTAAAGTTTTGAGGCTAGGTATGATGATAGTTACAATTAGAGTTAGAGTGAGAAGGTGTGTTAGCTGGAGCTCCGATTGTAGTAATATTATTACAGCAATAATGGAAGGATTAGTGAAGGAACTGATGAATCTAGTTGGAGCTCTGAGGACAGAGTTGGATTCGCTACGTGAGGAGGTACACAGCTAAAACAACATCAGGCAGAAACAAAGGAGGAGACCAGTATTAAAAAGACCTCGTCTTGGCATGATGTAAAGGACAGGGGTCATAAGAAGACCTTGGCAAAACCGACAACTAATAGCCTAAGGACTTCTAACGCATTTGACGTATTAGAGGACGAGTGCTGTGGTGAACCTGTAGTTCAACGAGAGCATTGAAGCGCAGGTCCCTCAAAGTGCTCGAAAGGAAACGGGAGAAACGAAGCGAACTTTGGTTGTGGAGATTCCCAGGTGAGGTATTTACACAAAACGTTTTGTGCCAGAGATACGGCGAACAGGTTAAGGGTTTGCTCTCCGGAAGCTGGAATTGGTGATATTGTTGGAAACATGAATGATATTATGACGGGAAATGGGAACAAACCCATTATTTGTATTAGTGCAGGGGGTAATGATGTTGGACGAGTTAGGAGTGAGGAACTAATACAGAGATTCAAGACAGCCATAGAATTAATTAGGAGCAAGGGAGGAATCCCGATCATATGTGGCATTCTTCCAAGAAAGGGAGTGGAAAATGAGTGGATGTCGAGGGCTCTTGGTGTCAATTGCCGGCTGGAAAGATATTGCAAATCAAATGCAATATCTTTCATAGACAACTGGGAACACTTCTATGGAAGAAATTAGATGTATGCTCGTGATGGGGTGCATCTATCGAGGACTGGGGTTGTTGTTGTTGCGCTCGTTGGAACCAGTGTTTAGAGGTGTTTGTTTGGGTTTAAACTGTTAGTAGATAGAGGTATGGGAATTGATTTGGAAGGAGGTAATAAAAGTATGTGTTTGTGTTAGAAGGAGTTGGCAAAATGATCAGGGAAAGAGAAGGGCCTCAAAATAACAATTCACTTAGGGTATATTACACTAACTGGTGATATTGTGATATCACTCAATACTCACACTGATACTGACTCACACAAATGATACTCACACAAATCAGTACATTGATCATCATTATTGCAGGTATTACACAGCAAATCTTGCTATAAACTAACTCCTAAATAGCACCTCTTATCAGTTTACAACCAAAATGTTAGGTCACTTGGTAAACATTTTGATGATATAAATGCACTACTCACAGCACTGGGTACTAATTTATCATTCATCATTTTAATTAACAGAAACTTGGCTAAGTAAAGACTATACCCAACTCTACAACTTAGCTGGTTATAAAGCCATTCATAACTGCAGGCCTAATAAAAAAGGAGGTGGCACAGCAATATATTACAAAGATACCGTCATCTGCAATAGTGTCATTAGTAACAGAGACGACTATTGTAATATACCTTTGCCAAGTTCTACAGTAAATCCCTTAAATCCTCCCTGACTATCGGTACCATCTATATATTTCCTAATACCAACATAGCTTCATTCTCAGACAACGTAAGGAATCTTATCATAAATAACAATCTCAACAAAAATCACATCATTCTGGGAGGTGATTTCAATATTGACCTGGGTCTTCAAAACAACCCTCAAGTTGACTATTTCCGTAACAGCATGCACTCTTGTATGTTAATCCCCACAATCACCAAGCCCACCCGAGTCACTCAAACATCTGCCACTACCTTGGATCACTTATGGACTAATATAACAGCTTCCCTTACATCTGGGGTAATCTATGATAGAACAACTGACCACTATCTACCTTCCTCATAGCAAACATGGACACAATACCACCAGAAAGCAAGAAACTTTCATTCAGGCTACACAGTGAATCAGCTTTAGGCAATTCTCTCTAATGCACTTCACAATATTAACTGGTAATCTGAATTCAATAATACACAGGATATAAACTCATTAACTACCCTCTTTCTCTCCAAAACTCTAAGCCTCTACAACACTCACTGTCCCCTCCTTACCAAACAAGTAACTGACAAAAGAAAAAACAATCCGTGGCTCACAAGTGGCATAATCAACTCAATCAACAAAAAACATGAATATGAAAAGAAATTTAGGAGTGGCCTAGTTACAAAGGATGTAGTTAAAAGGTACTCATCAGTGCTTACCAGTATCATAAGAAAAGCTAAACTTTCATATTATGAGACTAGATTCAAAGAAGCAAAAGACAACATAAAAAGCACATGGAATACCATCTCTAATATCCTAGGAACTAAACAACACTCCCACAACCAGATAACACTCTCTAAGAATGGCTTTACACCGTCAACTGAATTAGAAATGGCAAATGAATTTAATAGCTTCTTTTCATCGGTTGGTGCTAACCTTGCCAGTAAAATCCCACAGACTCAGACACATATCAACACATATCTCTCAGGCAGCTATCCAAACTCTCTTCTTCTTACACCAGTCAGCCCGACTGATTTTGTGTCCATCATACGCTCACTAAAAACCAAAGCTGGGAACATCAGTGAAATCCCATCCATTGTATACAAGACGCCTCCCATGCCCTTGCGCCACCTATAGCTCTGCTGTTCAACAAATCCCTTGAGTGTCATACCTTCCCTGATATCCTTAAAAAAGCAAGTAACGCCAGTTCATAAAGGAGGTAATCCGGCAGACAAACAATTATAGACCAATATCAAACCTACCCATACTATCAAAAATATTTGAAAAAATTATCACCAAGCAGCTCTACTCCTATCTCGTAAAATTCGACATTCTTAGCCCCTGTCAGTTTGGCTTCCGCTCTCAAAAGAGTACCAACGATGCAATTATTAGTCTCCTTGATATAATTTACTCAACCTTTGACAAAAATGAGTTTCCGATTGGACTCTTCATTGACCTGAGAAAGCCTTTGATACTGTTACTCACAATTACCTATTACGTAAACTCCATCATTATGGAATCCAGGGCCATGCACTGGACTATATCCAATCCTATCTTAGAAATAGACACCAATGTGTAACCATCAATAATATAACCTCTCCCACTCTACCAATAACCGTTGGAGTGCCACAGGGCAGCATCTTGGGACCTCTCCTATTTCTTATATACATCAATGATCTGCCTAATGTCTCGAACATTCTGAAACCAATTTTGTTTGCTGATGATACTACCCTCATCTACTCTAACCCCAACCCACATACACTAAATAATGTTGTTAACAATGAACTATAAAAAGTCCACTTATGGATGTCAACCAACAAACTACTACTTAACATAGAAAAGACCTACTACATCTTATTTGGAAGCAAATCTACAAATGCAATTCAGCTTCAGATAGATAATGTAAACATTAGCAATTAAAATGGTGGAATGTTTCTTGGCCTATTCCTAGACAAGAGTATCAACTTCAGCACCCACATACAACACATAACTAAGAAAGTCTCTAAAAGAGTTGGGATACTCTCCAAAATCAGATATTATGTACCTAACTCTGCTCTCATCTCTCTATATTATGCACTAATCTATCCCTATCTTAATTATGGTATCTGTGCATGGGGTTCAACCACTGCAAACCACCTCAAGTCCATCATCACCCAGCAAAAATCTGCTATCAGAATAATAACAAATTCTATCTTTTTGATATCCCCAGAGTCAAACTTAATCCGTGTAAACACTCTATGCAAATAATGGGACCCAATCTATGGAACTCACTCCCTAATGAATTGAAAAGCTGTCCAACTTTTGCGTCATTCAAAAATAAAACTAAAAAGTACCTGATTTCATCTTCATAGTTTTTACCTTCTGCTTTAAAATTACACTGTACCTATTGCTACTCAATCTCCCAATCCTTATGTACCCAATCTGAACATCTTTACCATTGTGATCATTGCTATCTTCTTATATGTGCTATCAATCTGTTGTATGGTGTCTATTAATCTTGTTTAAATTACCAATCAAGTTGTCAATGTAATCAATCAGAGCTTTAATATAACAATGTGCTTTACTATACTTACTAATCTCTCTCATTTATTTTTTTCTTACAATGTATCTGTTATCATTTTATTAATTCTGCTAAAATTTACCTACTTAAAATTATCTGTTAAATTAAGGACCTGCCCGAAACGCTGCGCGTACTAGTGGCTTTACAATATTGTAAATACTATGCAATGTATTCTCTCAAACCCAATGTACATTCTTGTATATAAATAAATAAATAAATAAATAAATAAATAAATAAATAACAGTAGAAGTCTAAGATATAAAATAAACTATTTAAATGGTCTTGTCTGCACAGAAAAAATAGATATTATTGCACTCACCGAAACGTAGATGAATGTAGAAAATAGAGAACTATTAGCTGAATATCAAATAAATGGATTTAAACTATTTCACACAGATAGATATATTAGACGAGGAGGGGGAGTAGCCATATATGTTAGGGACAATTTGAAATGTAGTCTCAAAAAGGAATCAAAACTGAGCCACACACAGAAACTATTTGGATAGAATTAAACGAAAAAGCAAAAATTAGTATAATAGGAGTTATATATAGGCCACCAAATTTAGACAGAGAGGAAGCAGAGCATCTATGAGATGAAATATCTAGAGCATCTGGATCTAACAGTATTTATGTCATGGGTGACTTTAATTTTAGTGCGTTACGGCCCTATTGGGTCGCACCTGGGGTTCTTCTTTGATGTTATTAGAGGTAGGGTATTCGGCCGCAAGTTAACATAAGAACATAAGAACATAAGAACAAAGGTAACTGCAGAAGGCCTATTGGCCCATACGAGGCAGCTCCTATTCTATAACCACCCAATCCCACTCATATACTTGTCCAACCCGTGCTTGAAACAATCGAGGGACCCCACCTCCACAATGTTACGCGGCAATTGGTTCCACAAATCAACAACCCTGTTACTGAACCAGTATTTACCCAAGTCTTTCCTAAATCTAAACTTATCCAATTTATACCCATTGTTTCGTGTTCTGTCCTGTGTTGATACTTTTAATACCCTATTAATATCCCCCCGGTTATGTCCATTCATCCACTTGTAAACCTCTATCATGTCACCCCTAACTCTTCGCCTTTCCAGTGAATGCAACTTAAGCTTTGTTAATCTTTCTTCATATGAAAGATTTCTAATTTGGGGAATTAACTTAGTCATCCTACGCTGGACACGTTCAAGTGAATTTATATCCATTCTATAATATGGCGACCAAAACTGAACTGCATAATCTAAATGGGGCCTAACTAGAGCAAGATATAGCTTGAGAACCACACCAGGTGTCTTGTTACTAACGCTGCGATTAATAAATCCAAGTGTCCGATTTGCCTTATTACGAACATTTGTGCATTGATCCTTTTGTTTTAAATTCTTACTAATCATAACTCCCAGATCCCTTTCGCAATCCGACTTCGCAATCACAACACCATCTAGCTCGTATCTTGTAACTCTATCATCATTACCTAACCTCAGAACTTTACATTTATCAGCATTAAACTGCATCTGCCAATCCTTTGACCATTTCAAAACCCTATCTAGATCAACTTGAAGTGATAGTGAGTCCTCCTCCGAATTAATTTCCCTACCGATTTTCGTATCATCGGCAAATTTGCAAATGTTGCTACTCAAACCTGAATCTAAATCATTTATATATATTATAAACAACAGAGGTCCCAGGACAGAGCCTTGAGGCACTCCACTTACAACATTTTCCCACTCTGACTTGATTCCATTTATACTAACTCTCTGTTTCCTTTGGTATAGCCATGCCCTAATCCAGCTTAATATAGCACCCCCAATACCATGAGACTCTATTTTTTTAATCAGTCTTTCATGTGGCACTGTATCAAAAGCTTTGCTAAAGTCAAGGTATACAACATCGCAATCCTTACCACTATCAACTGCCTCAACAATGCTAGAATAAAAAGATAACAAATTTGTTAAACATGAACGGCCATTTATAAAACCATGTTGCGACTCAATTATTAATTTATGTTTTTCAAGATGAAGACGAATTTTATTTGCTATTATAGATTCGAGTAACTTTCCCACAATAGACGTTAGGCTAATTGGTCGATAGTTGGACGCAAGTGATCTATCTCCTTTCTTAAAAACTGGTATCACATTAGCAACTTTCCAAAACTCTGGCACTCTGCCTGACTCTATTGATTTATTAAATATGGTTGACAGTGGGTCACAAAGCTCCTCTTTGCATTCTTTAAGCACCCTAGCAAACACTTCATCCGGCCCTGGGGATTTGTTTGGTTTGAGTTTTACTATTTGTTTAAGAACATCCTCCCTGGTAACTGCTAAACTCGTCAACCTGTCCTCGTCCCCACCCACATAGACTTGTTCGGCTGAAGGCATATTGTTAAGTTCCTCTTTAGTAAATACAGATACAAAATATTTATTAAAAATACTACTCATCTCTTCATCACTATCTGTTATTTGACCTGTCTCAGTTTTTAATGGACCTATCCTTTCCCTAGTCTTAGTACGATATAACTGAAAAAACCCTTTAGGATTTGTCTTTGCTTGCCCTGCTATGCGAACTTCATAGTTTCTTTTTGCTTTCCTTATCTCTTTTTTAACATTTCTAACCAGTTGTACGAATTCCTGTTCTAAAGTGACCTCCCCATTTTTAATCCTTTTGTACCAAGCTCTCTTTTTACCTATAAGGTTCTTCAAATTCTTTGTTATCCACTTTGGGTCATTAGTATACGATCTATTCAATTTGTATGGTATACTACGTTCCTGTGCTTTGTTTAGAATATTCTTAAATAAGTTATATATTGAATCCACATCGAAATCCCCATTTAAGTCACCTATCGCTGGGTTCATGTCTCGCTCCAAGACCGGCCCACACCCCATACCCAAGCCTTTCCAATCAATTTGACCCAAAAAATTTCTTAGGCTATTAAAATCAGCTTTTCGAAAATCTGGCACTTTAACAGAATTTTCTCCTACTGGTCTATTCCATTCTATGCTAAATCTGATTTCTTTGTGATCACTGCTCCCTAGCTCACTCCCTATTTCGATGTCATTAATTTGCGTTTCCCTGTTAGTTAACACTAAATCTAAAATATTATTTTCCCGTGTTGGTTCCTTAATGTGTTGCGTAAGAAAGCAATCGTCAATTAATTCTAGAAAATCTTCTGCTTCACTATTCCCTGTTTTGTTCAACCAGTTTATTCCGCTAAAATTAAAGTCACCCATGACATAAATACTGTTAGATCTAGATGCTCTAGATATTTCATCCCATAGATGCTTTGCTTCCATTCTGTCTAAATTTGGTGGCCTATATAAGAACATAAGAACATAAGAACAAAGGTAACTGCAGAAGGCCTATTGGCCCATACGAGGCAGCTCCTATTCTATAACCACCCAATCCCACTCATATACTTGTCCAACCCGTGCTTGAAACAATCGAGGGACCCCACCTCCACAATGTTACGCGGCAATTGGTTCCACAAATCAACAACCCTGTTACTGAACCAGTATTTACCCAAGTCTTTCCTAAATCTAAACTTATCCAATTTATATTCATTGTTTCGTGTTCTGTCCTGTGTTGATACTTTTAATACCCTATTAATATCCCCCCGGTTATGTCCATTCATCCACTTGTAAACCTCTATCATGTCACCCCTAACTCTTCGCCTTTCCAGTGAATGCAACTTAAGCTTTGTTAATCTTTCTTCATATGAAAGATTTCTAATTTGGGGAATTAACTTAGTCATCCTACGCTGGACACGTTCAAGTGAATTTATATCCATTCTATAATATGGCGACCAAAACTGAACTGCATAATCTAAATGGGGCCTAACTAGAGCAAGATATAGCTTGAGAACCACACCAGGTGTCTTGTTACTAACGCTGCGATTAATAAATCCAAGTGTCCGATTTGCCTTATTACGAACATTTATGCATTGATCCTTTTGTTTTAAATTCTTACTAATCATAACTCCCAGATCCCTTTCGCAATCCGACTTCGCAATCACAACACCATCTAGCTCGTATCTTGTAACTCTATCATCATTACCTAACCTCAGAACTTTACATTTATCAGCATTAAACTGCATCTGCCAATCCTTTGACCATTTCAAAACCCTATCTAGATCAACTTGAAGTGATAGTGAGTCCTCCTCCGAATTAATTTCCCTACCGATTTTCGTATCATCGGCAAATTTGCAAATGTTGCTACTCAAACCTGAATCTAAATCATTTATATATATTATAAACAACAGAGGTCCCAGGACAGAGCCTTGAGGCACTCCACTTACAACATTTTCCCACTCTGACTTGATTCCATTTATACTAACTCTCTGTTTCCTTTGGTATAGCCATGCCCTAATCCAGCTTAATATAGCACCCCCAATACCATGAGACTGTATTTTTTTAATCAGTCTTTCATGTGGCACTGTATCAAAAGCTTTGCTAAAGTCAAGGTATACAACATCGCAATCCTTACCACTATCAACTGCCTCAACAATGCTAGAATAAAAAGATAACAAATTTGTTAAACATGAACGGCCATTTATAAAACCATGTTGCGACTCAATTATTAATTTATGTTTTTCAAGATGAAGACGAATTTTATTTGCTATTATAGATTCGAGTAACTTTCCCACAATAGACGTTAGGCTAATTGGTCGATAGTTAGACGCAAGTGATCTATCTCCTTTCTTAAAAACTGGTATCACATTAGCAACTTTCCAAAACTCTGGCACTCTGCCTGACTCTAGTGATTTATTAAATATGGTTGACAGTGGGTCACAAAGCTCCTCTTTGCATTCTTTAAGCACCCTAGCAAACACTTCATCCGGCCCTGGGGATTTGTTTGGTTTGAGTTTTACTATTTGTTTAAGAACATCCTCCCTGGTAACTGCTAAACTCGTCAACCTGTCCTCGTCCCCACCCACATAGACTTGTTCGGCTGAAGGCATATTGTTAAGTTCCTCTTTAGTAAATACAGATACAAAATATTTATTAAAAATACTACTCATCTCTTCATCACTATCTGTTATTTGACCTGTCTCAGTTTTTAATGGACCTATCCTTTCCCTAGTCTTAGTACGATATAACTGAAAAAACCCTTTAGGATTTGTCTTTGCTTGCCCTGCTATGCGAACTTCATAGTTTCTTTTTGCTTTCCTTATCTCTTTTTTAACATTTCTAACCAGTTGTACGAATTCCTGTTCTAAAGTGACCTCCCCATTTTTAATCCTTTTGTACCAAGCTCTCTTTTTACCTATAAGGTTCTTCAAATTCTTTGTTATCCACTTTGGGTCATTAGTATACGATCTATTCAATTTGTATGGTATACTACGTTCCTGTGCTTTGTTTAGAATATTCTTAAATAAGTTATATATTGAATCCACATCGAAATCCCCATTTAAGTCACCTATTGCTGGGTTCATGTCTCGCTCCAAGACCGGCCCACACCCCATACCCAAGCCTTTCCAATCAATTTGACCCAAAAAATTTCTTAGGCTATTAAAATCAGCTTTTCGAAAATCTGGCACTTTAACAGAATTTTCTCCTACTGGTCTATTCCATTCTATGCTAAATCTGATTTCTTTGTGATCACTGCTCCCTAGCTCACTCCCTATTTCGATGTCATTAATTTGCGTTTCCCTGTTAGTTAACACTAAATCTAAAATATTATTTTCCCGTGTTGGTTCCTTAATGTGTTGCGTAAGAAAGCAATCGTCAATTAATTCTAGAAAATCTTCTGCTTCACTATTCCCTGTTTTGTTCAACCAGTTTATTCCGCTAAAATTAAAGTCACCCATGACATAAATACTGTTAGATCTAGATGCTCTAGATATTTCATCCCCATAGATGCTTTGCTTCCATTCTGTCTAAATTTGGTGGCCTATATATTACTCCTATTATAATATTATTAGCTTTTTCGTTTAATTCAATCCAAATAGTTTCTGTGTGTGGCTCTGTTTTGATTCCCTCTTTGAGACTACATTTCAAATTGTCCCTAACATATATGGCTACTCCCCCTCCTCGTCTAATATATCTATCTGTGTGAAATAGTTTAAATCCATATATTTGATATTCAGCTAATAGTTCTCTATTTTCTACATTCATCCCACGTTTCGGTAAGTGCAATAATATCTATTTTTTCTGTGCAGACAAGAGCATTTAATTCGTTAATTTTATTTCTTAGACTTCTACTGTTAGTGTAATATACCCTAAGTGAATTGTCATTTTGCGGACCTTCTCTTTCCCTGATCGTTTTGCCAATTCCTTTCTCCCACAAACACATACTTTTATTACCTCCTTCCTCCAAATCAATTCCCATACCTCTATCTACTAACAGTTTAAACCCAAACAAACACCTCTAACCACTTCTTCTAGCGAGTTCGCAACAGCAACAACCCCAGCTCTCGATAGATGCACCCCATCACGAGCATACATTTCATTTCTTCCATAGAAGTGTTCCCAGTTGTCTATGAAAGATATTGCATTTGATTTGCAATATCTTTCCAGCCGGCAATTGACACCAAGCGCCCTCGATATCCATTCATTTCCCACTCCCTTTCTTGGAAGAATGCCACATATGATCGGGATTCCTCCCTTGCTCCTAACTAACTCTATGGCTGTTTTATACCTCTGAATCAGTTCCTCACTCCTGACTCGACCAACATCATTTCCTCCCACGCTAATGCAAATAATGGGATTGTTCCCATTACCAGCCATAATATCATTCATGTTGTTTATAATATCACCAATGCCAGCTCCGGGATAGCAAACCCTTAACCTGTTCCCCCTATCTCTAGCACAAAACGTTCTATCCAAATACCTTATCTGGGAATCTCCCACAACTAATGTTTGCTTAGGTACTTCCTTTACTTTCTGAGGGGCCTGCGCTTCCTTTCTCTTCGTTGCTTTCCCTTTTGCGCGATCCACAGTCTCTCCACAGCACTCGTCCTCCAAAACGTCAAATGAATTTGAAGTTGCTATGGCGTTTGAAGGCGGTTTTATCAAAGTCTTCTTAAGGCCCCTGTCTTTCGCAACTCTCCAAGACGAGGTCCCTTTACTGCTGGTCTCCTCCTTCGTTACTTCTCGTTGTTTTTTAAGCTGACGCACCTCCTCCCGCAGAGAGTCCAACTCTGTCCTCAGGGCTCCCACTAGAGTCACCAGGTCCTTCACTACAACTTCCATATTGCTAATTAAACCGACCCAATCTGCTCTCGGCTTTTGCAGTTTGGTGCTGCTGTCAGGTGTGAGGTGATCATCAGTTGCTAGCCTCCCTTCTCGTCTGTTGCTCTTGGATATCCTCCTATTATATGGAAATTACTCCTATTATAATATTATTAGCTTTTTCGTTTAATTCAATCCAAATAGTTTCTGTGTGTGGCTCTGTTTTGATTCCCTCTTTGAGACTACATTTCAAATTATCCCTAACATATATGGCTACTCCACCTCCTCGTCTAATATATCTATCTGTGTGAAATAGTTTAAATCCATATATTTGATATTCAGCTAATAGTTCTCTATTTTCTACATTCATCCACGTTTCGGTAGGTGCAATAATATCTATTTTTTCTGTGCAGACAAGAGCATTTAATTCGTTAATTTTATTTCTTAGACTTCTACTGTTAGTGTAATATACCCTAAGTGAATTGTTATTTTGCGGACCTTCTCTTTCCCTGATCGTTTTGCCAATTCCTTTCTCCCACAAACACATACTTTTATTACCTCCTTCCTCCAAATCAATTCCCATACCTCTATCTACTAACAGTTTAAACCCAAACAAACACCTCTAACCACTTCTTCTAGCGAGTTCGCAACAGCAACAACCCCAGCTCTCGATAGATGCACCCCATCACGAGCATACATTTCATTTCTTCCATAGAAGTGTTCCCAGTTGTCTATGAAAGATATTGCATTTGATTTGCAATATCTTTCCAGCCGGCAATTGACACCAAGTGCCCTCGATATCCATTCATTTCCCACTCCCTTTCTTGGAAGAATGCCACATATGATCGGGATTCCTCCCTTGCTCCTAACTAACTCTATGGCTGTTTTATACCTCTGAATCAGTTCCTCACTCCTGACTCGACCAACATCATTTCCTCCCACGCTAATGCAAATAATGGGATTGTTCCCATTACCAGCCATAATATCATTCATGTTGTTTATAATATCACCAATGCCAGCTCCGGGATAGCAAACCCTTAACCTGTTCCCCCTATCTCTAGCACAAAACGTTCTATCCAAATACCTTATCTGGGAATCTCCCACAACTAATGTTTGCTTAGGTACTTCCTTTACTTTCTGAGGGGCCTGCGCTTCCTTTCTCTTCGTTGCTTTCCCTTTTGCGCGATCCACAGTCTCTCCACAGCACTCGTCCTCCAAAACGTCAAATGAATTAGAAGTTGCTATGGCGTTTGAAGGCGGCTTTATCAAAGTCTTCTTAAGGCCCCTGTCTTTCGCAACTCTCCAAGACGAGGTCCCTTTACTGCTGGTCTCCTCCTTCGTTACTTCTCGTTGTTTTTTAAGCTGACGCACCTCCTCCCGCAGAGAGTCCAACTCTGCGGGAGTCCAACAATAAAAAGATAACAAATTTGTTAAACATGAACGGCCATTTATAAAACCATGTTGCGACTCAATTATTAATTTATGTTTTTCAAGATGAAGACGAATTTTATTTGCTATTATAGATTCGAGTAACTTTCCCACAATAGACGTTAGGCTAATTGGTCGATAGTTAGACGCAAGTGATCTATCTCCTTTCTTAAAAACTGGTATCACATTAGCAACTTTCCAAAACTCTGGCACTCTGCCTGACTCTATTGATTTATTAAATATGGTTGACAGTGGGTCACAAAGCTCCTCTTTGCATTCTTTAAGCACCCTGGCAAACACTTCATCCGGCCCTGGGGATTTGTTTGGTTTGAGTTTTACTATTTGTTTAAGAACATCCTCCCTGGTAACTGCTAAACTCGTCAACCTGTCCTCGTCCCCACCCACATAGACTTGTTCGGCTGAAGGCATATTGTTAAGTTCCTCTTTAGTAAATACAGATACAAAATATTTATTAAAAATACTACTCATCTCTTCATCACTATCCGTTATTTGACCTGTCTCAGTTTTTAATGGACCTATCCTTTCCCTAGTCTTAGTACGATATAACTGAAAATGAATATAACTTTCTAGCATTGTTGAGGCAGTTGATAGTGGTAAGGATTGCGATGTTGTATACCTTGACTTTAGCTAAGCTTTTGATACAGTGCCACATGAAAGACTGATTAAAAAGATAGAGTCTCATGGTATTGGGGGTGCTATATTAAGCTGGATTAGGGCATGGCTATACCAAAGGAAACAGAGAGTTAGTATAAATGGAATCAAGTCAGAGTGGGAAAATGTTGTAAGTGGAGTGCCTCAAGGCTCTGTCCTGGGACCTCTGTTGTTTATAATATATATAAATGATTTAGATTCAGGTTTGAGTAGCAACATTTGCAAATTTGCCGATGATACGGAAATCGGTAGGGAAATTAATTCGGAGGAGGACTCACTATCACTTCAAGTTGATCTAGATAGGGTTTTGAAATGGTCAAAGGATTGGCAGATGCAGTTTAATGCTGATAAATGTAAAGTTCTGAGGTTAGGTAATGATGATAGAGTTACAAGATACGAGCTAGATGGTGTTGTGATTGCGAAGTCGGATTGCGAAAGGGATCTGGGAGTTATGATTAGTAAGAATTTAAAACAAAAGGATCAATGCATAAATGTTCGTAATAAGGCAAATCGGACACTTGGATTTATTAATCGCAGCGTTAGTAACAAGACACCTGGTGTGGTTCTCAAGCTATATCTTGCTCTAGTTAGGCCCCATTTAGATTATGCAGTTCAGTTTTGGTCGCCATATTATAGAATGGATATAAATTCACTTGAACGTGTCCAGCGTAGGATGACTAAGTTAATTCCCCAAATTAGAAATCTTTCATATGAAGAAAGATTAACAAAGCTTAAGTTGCATTCACTGGAAAGGCGAAGAGTTAGGGGTGACATGATAGAGGTTTACAAGTGGATGAATGGACATAACCGGGGGGATATTAATAGGGTATTAAAAGTATCAACACAGGACAGAACACGAAACAATGGGTATAAATTGGATAAGTTTAGATTTAGGAAAGACTTGGGTAAATACTGGTTCAGTAACAGGGTTGTTGATTTGTGGAACCAATTGCCGCGTAACATTGTGGAGGTGGGGTCCCTCGATTGTTTCAAGCACGGGTTGGACAAGTATATGAGTGGGATTGGGTGGTTATAGAATAGGAGCTGCCTCGTATGGGCCAACAGGCCTTCTGCAGTTGCCTTTGTTCTTATGTTCTTAAAAAACCCTTTAGGATTTGTCTTTGCTTACCCTGCTATGCGAACTTCATAGTTTCTTTTTGCTTTCCTTATCTCTTTTTTAACATTTCTAACCAGTTGTACGAATTTCTGTTCTAAAGTGACCTCCCCATTTTTAATCCTTTTGTACCAAGCTCTCTTTTTACCTATAAGGTTCTTCAAATTCTTTGTTATCCACTTTGGGTCATTAGTATTCGATCTATTCAATTTGTATGGTATACTACTTTCCTGTGCTTTGTTTAGAATATTCTTAAATAAGTTATATATTGAATCCACATCGAAATCCCCATTTAAGTCACCTATCGCTGGGTTCATGTCTCGCTCCAAGACCGGCCCACACCCCATACCCCAGACTTTCCAATCAATTTGACCCAAAAAATTTCTTAGGCTATTAAAATCAGCTTTTCGAAAATCTGGCACTTTACAGAATTTTCTCCTACTGGTCTATTCCATTCTATGCTAAATCTGATTTCTTTGTGATCACTGTTTCCTAGCTCACTCCCTATTTCGATGTCATTAATTTGCGTTTCCCTGTTAGTTAACACTAAATCTAAAATATTATTTTCCCGTGTTGGTTCCTTAATGTGTTGCGTAAGAAAGCAATCGTCAATTAATTCTAGAAAATCTTCTGCTTACCTATTCCCTGTTTTGTTCAACCAGTTTATTCCGCTAAAATTAAAGTCACCCATGACGTAAATACTGTTAGATCTAGATGCTCTAGATATTTCATACCATAGGTGCTTTGCTTCCATTCTGTCTAAATTTGGTGGCCTATATAGTACTCCTATTATAATATTATTAGCTTTTTCGTTTAATTCTATCCAAATAGTTTCTGTGTGTGGCTCTGTTTTGATTCCCTCTTTGAGACTACATTTCAAATTGTCCCTAACATATATGGCTACTCCACCTCCTCGTCTAATATATCTATCTGTGTGAAATAGTTTAAATCCATATATTTGATATTCAGCTAATAGTTCTCTATTTTCTACATTCATCCACGTTTCGGTAAGTGCAATAATATCTATTTTTTCTGTGCAGACAAGAGCATTTTTTTCAGTTATATCGTACTAAGACTAGGGAAAGGATAGGTCCATTAAAAACTGAGACAGGTCAAATAACAGATAGTGATGAAGAGATGAGTAGTATTTTTAATAAATATTTTGTATCTGTATTTACTAAAGATGAACTTAACAATATAC
Organism: Procambarus clarkii; assembly: GCF_040958095.1. Taxonomy (NCBI): domain Eukaryota; kingdom Metazoa; phylum Arthropoda; class Malacostraca; order Decapoda; family Cambaridae; genus Procambarus; species Procambarus clarkii. The sequence goes on along the minus strand of NW_027189558.1, from coordinate 119,001 downwards.
CTTCAGCCGAACAAGTCTATGTGGGTGGGGACGAGGACAGGTTGACGAGTTTAGCAGTTACCAGGGAGGATGTTCTTAAACAAATAGTAAAACTCAAACCAAACAAATCCCCAGGGCCGGATGAAGTGTTTGCTAGGGTGCTTAAAGAATGCAAAGAGGAGCTTTGTGACCCACTGTCAACCATATTTAATAAATCAATAGAGTCAGGCAGAGTGCCAGAGTTTTGGAAAGTTGCTAATGTGATACCAGTTTTTAAGAAAGGAGATAGATCACTTGCGTCTAACTATCGACCAATTAGCCTAACGTCTATTGTGGGAAAGTTACTCGAATCTATAATAGCAAATAAAATTCGTCTTCATCTTGAAAAACATAAATTAATAATTGAGTCGCAACATGGTTTTATAAATGGCCGTTCATGTTTAACAAATTTGTTATCTTTTTATTCTAGCATTGTTGAGGCAGTTGATAGTGGTAAGGATTGCGATGTTGTATACCTTGACTTGAGCAAAGCTTTTGATACAGTGCCACATGAAAGACTGATTAAAAATATAGAGTCTCATGGTATTGGGGGTGCTATATTAAGCTGGATTAGGGCATCGCTATACCAAAGGAAACAGAGAGTTAGTATAAATGGAATCAAGTCAGAGTGGGAAAATGTTGTAAGTGGAGTGCCTCAAGGCTCTGTCCTGGGACCTCTGTTGTTTATAATATATATAAATGATTTAGATTCAGGTTTGAGTAGCAACATTTGCAAATTTGCCGATGATACGAAAATCGGTAGGGAAATTAATTCGGAGGAGGACTCACTATCACTTCAAGTTGATCTAGATAGGGTTTTGAAATGGTCAAAGGATTGGCAGATGCAGTTTAATGCTGATAAATGTAAAGTTCTGAGGTTAGGTAATGATGATAGAGTTACAAGATACGAGCTAGATGGTGTTGTGATTGCGAAAGGGATCTGGGAGTTATGATTAGTAAGAATTTAAAACAAAAGGATCAATGCATAAATGTTCGTAATAAGGCAAATCGGACACTTGGATTTATTAATCGCAGCGTTAGTAACAAGACACCTGGTGTGGTTCTCAAGCTATATCTTGCTCTAGTTAGGCCCCATTTAGATTATGCAGTTCAGTTTTGGTCGCCATATTATAGAATGGATATAAATTCACTTGAACGTGTCCAGCGTAGGATGACTAAGTTAATTCCCCAAATTAGAAATCTTTCATATGAAGAAAGATTAACAAAGCTTAAGTTGCATTCACTGGAAAGGCGAAGAGTTAGGGGTGACATGATAGATGTTTACAAGTGGATGAATGGACATAACCGGGGGGATATTAATAGGGTATTAAAAGTATCAACACAGGACAGAACACGAAACAATGGATATAAATTGGATAAGTTTAGATTTAGGAAAGACTTGGGTAAATACTGGTTCAGTAACAGGGTTGTTGATTTGTGGAACCAATTGCCGCGTAACATTGTGGAGGTGGGGTCCCTCGATTGTTTCAAGCACGGGTTGGACAAGTATATGAGTGGGATTGGGTGGTTATAGAATAGGAGCTGCCTCGTATGGGCCAATAGGCCTTCTGCAGTTACCTTTGTTCTTATGTTCTTATGTTCATTTAATTCGTTAATTTTATTTCTTAGACTTCTACTGTTAGTGTAATATACCCTAAGTGAATTGTTATTTTGCGGACCTCTTTCCCTGATCATTTTGCCAATTCCTTTCTCCCACAAACACATACTTTTATTACCTCCTTCCTCCAAATCAATTCCCATACATCTATCTACTAACAGTTTTAAACCCAAACAAACACCTCTAACCACTTCTTCCAACGAGTTCGCAACAGCAACAACCCCACCTCTCGATAGATGCACCCCATCACGAGCATACATTTCATTTCTTCCATAGAAGTGTTCCCAGTTGTCTATGGAAGATATTGCATTTGATTTGCAATATCTTTCCAGCCGGCAATTGACACCAAGTGCCCTCGATATCCATTCTTTTCCCACTCCCTTTCTTGGAAGAATGCCACATATGATCGGGATTCCTCCCTTGCTCCTAACTAATTCTATGGCTGTTTTATACCTCTGAATCAGTTCCTCACTCCTAACTCGACCAACATCATTTCCTCCCACGCTAATGCAAATAATGGGATTGTTCCCATTACCAGCCATAATATCATTCATGTTGTTTATAATATCACCAATGCCAGCTCCGGGATAGCAAACCCTTAACCTGTTCCCCCTATCTCTAGCACAAAACGCTCTATCCAAATACCTTATCTGGGAATCTCCCACAATTAATGTTTGCTTAGGTACTTCCTTTACTTTCTGAGGGGCCTGCGCTTCCTTTCTCTTCGTTGCTTTCCCTTTTGCGCGATCCGCAGTCTCACCACAGCACTCGTCCTCCAAAACGTCAAATGAATTAGAAGTTGCTATGGCGTTTGAAGGCGGCTTTATCAAAGTCTTCTTAAGGCCCCTGTCTTTCACAACTCTCCAAGACGAGGTCCCTTTACTACTGGTCTCCTCCTTCGTTACTTCTCGTTGTTCTTTCAGCTGACGCACCTCCTCCCGCAGAGAGTCCAACTCTGTCCTCAGGGCTCCCACTAGAGTCACCAGGTCCATAACTACAACTTCCATATTGCTATGATAATATAACAACACTCAGGAGCTCCGGTTAACACAACCTCTCACTGATGGCATTTAGCATAGAATGGAATAGACCTGTAGGAGAAAATTCTGTTAAAGGGCCAGATTTTCAAAAAACTTATTTTAGTAGCCTATGAAATTTTTTGGGTCAAATAGATTGGAAAGTCTTGGGCATGGGGGGTTGGCCGGTTTTGGAGCGAGACATGAACCCAGCGATAGGTGATGTAAAAGGGGATTTCGATGTGGATTCAATATATAACTTATTTAAGAATATTCTAAACAGAGCACAGGAACGTAGTATACCATACAAATTGAGTAGATCGAATACTAATGACCCAAAGTTGATAACGAAGAATTTGAAGAACCTTATTGGTAAAAAGAGAGCTTGGTAAAAAAAGATTAAGAATGGGAAGTCAGTTTAGAACAGGAATTCGTACAACTGGTTAGAAATGTAAAAAAGATATAAGGAAAGCAAAAAGAAACTATGAAGTTCGCATAGCAGGGCAAGCATAGACAAATCCTAAAGACAAATACTTAGACAAATGACTAATAATATTATAATAGGAGTAATATATAGGCCACCAAATTTAGACAGAATGGAAGCAAAGCATCTATGGGATGAAATATCTAGAGCATCTAGATCTAACAGTATTTATGTCATGGGTGACTTTAATTTTAGCGGAATAAACTGGTTGAACAAAACAGGGAATAGTGAAGCAGAAGATTTTCTAGAATTAATTGACGATTGCTTTCTTACGCAACACATTAAGGAACCAACACGGGAAAATAATATTTTAGATTTAGTGTTAACTAACAGGGAAACGCAAATTAATGACATCGAAATAGGGAGTGAGCTAGGGAGCAGTGATCACAAAGAAATCAGATTTAGCATAGAATGGAATAGACCAGTAGGAGAAAATTCTGTTAAAGTGCCAGATTTTCGTAAAGCTGATTTTAATAGCCTAAGAAATTTTTTGGGTCAAATTGATTGCTAAGTCTTGGGTATGGGGTGTGGGCCGGTCTTGGAGCGAGACATGAACCCAGCGATAGGTGACTTAAATGGGGATTTCGATGTGGATTCAATATATAACTTATTTAAGAATATTCTAAACAAAGCACAGGAACGTAGTATACCATACAAATTGAATAGATCGAATACTAATGACCCAAAGTGGATAACAAAGAATTTGAAGAACCTTATAGGTAAAAAGAGAGCTTGGTACAAAAGGATTAAAAATGGGGAGGTCACTTTAGAACAGGAATTCGTACAACTGGTTAGAAATGTTAAAAAAGAGATAAGGAAAGCAAAAAGAAACTATGAAGTTTGCATAGCAGGGCAAGCAAAGACAAATCCTAAAGGGTTTTTTCAGTTATATCGTACTAAGACTAGGGAAAGGATAGGTCCATTAAAAACTGAGACAGGTCAAATAACAGATAGTGATGAAGAGATGAGTAGTATTTTTAATAAATATTTTGTATCTGTATTTACTAAAGAGGAACTTAACAATATGCCTTCAGCCGAACAAGTCTATGTGGGTGGGGACGAGGACAGGTTGACGAGTTTAACAGTTACCAGGGAGGATGTTCTTAAACAAATAGTAAAACTCAAACCAAACAAATCCCCAGGGCCGGATGAAGTGTTTGCCAGGGTGCTTAAAGAATGCAAAGAGGAGCTTTGTGACCCACTGTCAACCATATTTAATAAATCATTAGAGTCAGGCAGAGTGCCAGAGTTTTGGAAAGTTGCTAATGTGATACCAGTTTTTAAGAAAGGAGATAGATCACTTGCGTCTAACTATCGACCAATTAGCCTAACGTCTATTGTGGGAAAGTTACTCGAATCTATAATAGCAAATAAAATTCGTCTTCATCTTGAAAAACATAAATTAATAATTGAGTCGCAACATGGTTTTATAAATGGCCGTTCATGTTTAACAAATTTGTTATCTTTTTATTCTAGCATTGTTGAGGCAGTTGATAGTGGTAAGGATTGCGATGTTGTATACCTTGACTTTAGCAAAGCTTTTGATACAGTGCCACATGAAAGACTGATTAAAAAGATAGAGTCTCATGGTATTGGGGGTGTTATATTAAGCTGGATTAGGGCATGGCTATACCAAAGGAAACAGAGAGTTAGTATAAATGGAATCAAGTCAGAGTGGGAAAATGTTGTAAGTGGAGTGCCTCAAGGCTCTGTCCTGGGACCTCTGTTGTTTATAATATATATAAATGATTTAGATTCAGGTTTGAGTAGCAACATTTGCAAATTTGCCGATGATACGAAAATCGGTAGGGAAATTAATTCGGAGGAGGACTCACTATCACTTCAAGTTGATCTAGATAGGGTTTTGAAATGGTCAAAGGATTGGCAGATGCAGTTTAATGCTGATAAATGTAAAGTTCTGAGGTTAGGTAATGATGATAGAGTTACAAGATACGAGCTAGATGGTGTTGTGATTGCGAAGTCGGATTGCGAAAGGGATCTGGGAGTTATGATTAGTAAGAATTTAAAACAAAAGGATCAATGCATAAATGTTCGTAATAAGGCAAATCGGACACTTGGATTTATTAATCGCAGCGTTAGTAACAAGACACCTGGTGTGGTTCTCAAGCTATATCTTGCTCTAGTTAGGCCCCATTTAGATTATGCAGTTCAGTTTTGGTCGCCATATTATAGAATGGATATAAATTCACTTGAACGTGTCCAGCGTAGGATGACTAAGTTAATTCCCCAAATTAGAAATCTTTCATATGAAGAAAGATTAACAAAGCTTAAGTTGCATTCACTGGAAAAGCGAAGAGTTAGGGGTGACATGATAGAGGTTTACAAGTGGATGAATGGACATAACCGGGGGGATATTAATAGGGTATTAAAAGTATCAACACAGGACAGAACACGAAACAATGGGTATAAATTGGATAAGTTTAGATTTAGGAAAGACTTGGGTAAATACTGGTTCAGTAACAGGGTTGTTGATTTGTGGAACCAATTGCCGCGTAACATTGTGGAGGTGGGGTCCCTCGATTGTTTCAAGCACGGGTTGGACAAGTATATGAGTGGGATTGGGTGGTTATAGAATAGGAGCTGCCTCGTATGGGCCAATAGGCCTTCTGCAGTTACCTTTGTTCTTATGTTCTTATGTTCTTAAAGAGTTTTTTCAGTTATATCGAACTAAGACAATGGAAAGGATAGGTCCATTAAAAGCTAAGACCGGTCAAATAACAGAAAATGACAAGGAGATGAGTAGTATTTTTAATAAATATTTCATATCTGTATTTACTAAAGAGGATCTTAACATTATGCCTTCAGCCGAACAAGTTTATGTGGGTGGGGACGAGGACACGTTGACTAGTTTAGCAGTTACCAGGGAGGATGTAATTAATCAAATAGTTAAACTCAAATCAAACAAATCCCCAGGGCCGGATGAAGTGTTTGCCAGGGTGCTTAAAGAATGCAAAGAGGAGCTTCCGAGCCACTGTCTACCATATTTAATAAATCAATAGAGTTAGGCAGAGTGCCAGAGTCATGGAAGGTAGCTAATGTGGTACAAATTTTTAAGAAAGTAGATAGATCACTTGCGTCAAACTATCGGCCAATTAGCCTAACGTCTATTGTGGGAAAGTTACTTGAATCGGTAATTGCAAATACAATTCGTTTTCATCTTGAAAAACATAAATTAATAAATGAGTCGCAGCATGGTTTTACAAATGGCCATTCATGTTTAACAAATTTGCTATCTTTTATTCCAGCATAGTTGAGGCAGTTGATAGTGGTAAGGATTGTATTGTTGTGTACCTTGACTTTAACAAAGCTTTGGATACATAAGAACAATTTAGGGAAATTAATTCGGAGGAGGACTCACTATCACTTCAAGTTGATCTAGATAGGGTTTTGAAATGGTCAAAGGATTGACAGATGCAGTTTAATGCTGATAAATGTAAAGTTCTGAGGTTAGGTAATGATGATAGAGTTACAAGATACGAGCTAGATGGTGTTGTGATTGCGAAGTCGGATTGCGAAAGGGATCTGGGAGTTATGATTAGTAAGAATTTAAAACAAAAGGATCAATGCATAAATGTTCGTAATAAGGCAAATCGGACACTTGGATTTATTAATCGCAGCGTTAGTAACAAGACTCCTGGTGTGGTTCTCAAGCTATATCTTGCTCTAGTTAGGCCCCATTTAGATTATGCAGTTCAGTTTTGGTCGCCATATTATAGAATGGATATAAATTCACTTGAACGTGTCCAGCGTAGGATGACTAAGTTAATTCCCCAAATTAGAAATCTTTCATATGAAGAATCAATAATAAATCAATAGAGTCAGATAATAAATCAATAGAGTCAGGCAGAGTGCCAGAGTTTTGGAAAGTTGCTAATGTGATACCAGTTTTTAAGAAAGGAGATAGATCACTTGCGTCTAACTATCGACCAATTAGCCTAACGTCTATTGTGGGAAAGTTACTCGAATCTATAATAGCAAATAAAATTCGTCTTCATCTTGAAAAACATAAATTAATAATTGAGTCGCAACATGGTTTTATAAATGGCCGTTCATGTTTAACAAATTTGTTATCTTTTTATTCTAGCATTGTTGAGGCAGTTGATAGTGGTAAGGATTGCGATGTTGTATACCTTGACTTTAGCAAAGCTTTTGATACAGTGCCACATGAAAGACTGATTAAAAAAATAGAGTCTCATGGTATTGGGGGTGCTATATTAAGCTGGATTAGGGCATGGCTATACCAAAGGAAACAGAGAGTTAGTATAAATGGAATCAAGTCAGAGTGGGAAAATGTTGTAAGTGGAGTGCCTCAAGGCTCTGTCCTGGGACCTCTGTTGTTTATAATATATATAAATGATTTAGATTCAGGTTTGAGTAGCAACATTTGCAAATTTGCCGATGATACGAAAATCGGTAGGGAAATTAATTCGGAGGAGGACTCACTATCACTTCAAGTTGATCTAGATAGGGTTTTGAAATGGTCAAAGGATTGGCAGATGCAGTTTAATGCTGATAAATGTAAAGTTCTGAGGTTAGGTAATGATGATAGAGTTACAAGATACGAGCTAGATGGTGTTGTGATTGCGAAGTCGGATTGCGAAAGGGATCTGGGAGTTATGATTAGTAAGAATTTAAAACAAAAGGATCAATGCATAAATGTTCGTAATAAGGCAAATCGGACACTTGGATTTATTAATCGCAGCGTTAGTAACAAGACACCTGGTGTGGTTCTCAAGCTATATCTTGCTCTAGTTAGGCCCCATTTAGATTATGCAGTTCAGTTTTGGTCGCCATATTATAGAATGGATATAAATTCACTTGAACGTGTCCAGCGTAGGATGACTAAGTTAATTCCCCAAATTAGAAATCTTTCATATGAAGAAAGATTAACAAAGCTTAAGTTGCATTCACTGGAAAGGCGAAGAGTTAGGGGTGACATGATAGAGGTTTACAAGTGGATGAATGGACATAACCGGGGGGATATTAATAGGGTATTAAAAGTATCAACACAGGACAGAACACGAAACAATGGATATAAATTGGATAAGTTTAGATTTAGGAAAGACTTGGGTAAATACTGGTTCAGTAACAGGGTTGTTGATTTGTGGAACCAATTGCCGCGTAACATTGTGGAGGTGGGGTCCCTCGATTGTTTCAAGCACGGGTTGGACAAGTATATGAGTGGGATTGGGTGGTTATAGAATAGGAGCTGCCTCGTATGGGCCAATAGGCCTTCTGCAGTTACCTTTGTTCTTATGTTCTTATGTTAAGAAAGATTAACAAAGCTTTAGTTGCATTCACTGGAAAGGCGAAGAGTTAGGGGTGACATGATAGAGGTTTACAAGTGGATGAATGGACATAACCGGGGGGATATTAATAGGGTATTAAAAGTATCAACACAGGACAGAACACGAAACAATGGGTATAAATTGGATAAGTTTAGATTTAGGAAAGACTTGGGTAAATACTGGTTCAGTAACAGGGTTGTTGATTTGTGGAACCAATTGCCGCGTAACATTGTGGAGGTGGGGTCCCTCGATTGTTTCAAGCACGGGTTGGACAAGTATATGAGTGGGATTGGGTGGTTATAGAAAAGGAGCTGCCTCGTATGGGCCAATAGGCCTTCTGCAGTTACCTTTGTTCTTATGTTCTTAAAGGTAACTGCAGAAGGCCTATTGGCCCATACGAGGCAGCTCCTATTTATAACCACCCAATCCCACTCATATACATGTCTAACCCATGCTTGAAACAATCGAGGGACCCCACCTCCACAATGTTACGCAGCAATTGGTTCCACAAATCAACAACCCTGTTACTGAACCAGTATTTACCCAAGTCTTTCCTAAATCTAAACTTATCCAATTTATACCCATTGTTTCGTGTTCTGTCTTGTGTTGATACTTTTAATACCCTATTAATATCCTCTTTGTTATGTCCATTCACCCACTTGTAAACCTCTATCATGTCACACCTAACTCTTCGCCTTTCCAGTGAATGCAATTGAAGGTTTGTTAATCTTTCTTCATATGAAAGATTTCTAATATGGGGAATTAACTTAGTCATCCTACGCTGGACACGTTCAAGTGAATTTATATCCATTCAATAAAATGGAGACCAAAACTGAACTGCATAATCTAAATGGGGCCTAACTAGAGCAAGATATAGCTTGAGAACCACACCAGGTGTCTTGTTACTAACGCTGCGATTAATAAATCCAAGTGTCCGATTTGCCTTATTACGAACATTTATGCATTGATCCTTTTGTTTTTATATTTTTGCTAATCATAACTCCCAGATCCCTCTCGCAATTCGACTTCGCAATCTCAACACCATCTAGCTCGTATCTTGTAACCCTATCATCATTACCTAACCTCAGAACTTTACATTTATCAGCATTAAACTGCATCTGTCAATCCTTCGACCATTTCAAAACCCTATCTAGATCAACTTGAAGTGATAGTGAGTCCTCCTCCGAATTAATTTCCCTACCGATTTTCGTATCATCGGCAAATTTGCAAATGTAGCTACTCAAACCTGAATCTAAATCATTTATATATATTATAAACAACAGAGGTCCCAGGACAGAGCCCTGAGGCACCCCACTTACAACATTTTCCCACTCTGACTTGACTCCATTTATACTAACTCTGTTTCCTTTGGTATAGCCATGCCTTAATCCAGCTTAATATAGCACCCCCAATACCATGAGACTCTAACTTTTTCATCAGTCTTTCATGTGGCTCTGTATCAAAAGCTTTGCTAAAGTCAAGGTACACAACATCGCAATCCTTACCACTATCAACTGCCTCAACAATGCTAGAATAAAAAGATAACATAAGAACATAAGAACATAAGAACAAAGGTAACTGCAGAAGGCCTATTGGCCCATACGAGGCAGCTCCTATTCTATAACCACCCAATCCCACTCATATACTTGTCCAACCCGTGCTTGAAACAATCGAGGGACCCCACCTCCACAATGTTACGCGGCAATTGGTTCCACAAATCAACAACCCTGTTACTGAACCAGTATTTACCCAAGTCTTTCCTAAATCTAAACTTATCCAATTTATATCCATTGTTTCGGGTTCTGTCCTGTGTTGATACTTTTAATACCCTATTAATATCCCCCCGGTTATGTCCATTCATCCACTTGTAAACCTCTATCATGTCACCCCTAACTCTTCGCCTTTCCAGTGAATGCAACTTAAGCTTTGTTAATCTTTCTTCATATGAAAGATTTCTAATTTGGGGAATTAACTTAGTCATCCTACGCTGGACACGTTCAAGTGAATTTATATCCATTCTATAATATGGCGACCAAAACTGAACTGCATAATCTAAATGGGGCCTAACTAGAGCAAGATATAGCTTGAGAACCACACCAGGTGTCTTGTTACTAACGCTGCGATTAATAAATCCAAGTGTCCGATTTGCCTTATTACGAACATTTATGCATTGATCCTTTTGTTTTAAATTCTTACTAATCATAACTCCCAGATCCCTTTCGCAATCCGACTTCGCAATCACAACACCATCTAGCTCGTATCTTGTAACTCTATCATCATTACCTAACCTCAGAACTTTACATTTATCAGCATTAAACTGCATCTGCCAATCCTTTGACCATTTCAAAACCCTATCTAGATCAACTTGAAGTGATAGTGAGTCCTCCTCCGAATTAATTTCCCTACCGATTTTCGTATCATCGGCAAATTTGCAAATGTTGCTACTCAAACCTGAATCTAAATCATTTATATATATTATAAACAACAGAGGTCCCAGGACAGAGCCTTGAGGCACTCCACTTACAACATTTTCCCACTCTGACTTGATTCCATTTATACTAACTCTCTGTTTCCTTTGGTATAGCCATGCCCTAATCCAGCTTAATATAGCACCCCCAATACCATGAGACTCTATTTTTTTAATCAGTCTTTCATGTGGCACTGTATCAAAAGCTTTGCTAAAGTCAAGGTATACAACATCGCAATCCTTACCACTATCAACTGCCTCAACAATGCTAGAATAAAAAGATAACAAATTTGTTAAACATGAACGGCCATTTATAAAACCATGTTGCGACTCAATTATTAATTTATGTTTTTCAAGATGAAGACGAATTTTATTTGCTATTATAGATTCGAGTAACTTTCCCACAATGGACGTTAGGCTAATTGGTCGATAGTTAGACGCAAGTGATCTATCTCCTTTCTTAAAAACTGGTATCACATTAGCAACTTTCCAAAACTCTGGCACTCTGCCTGACTCTATTGATTTATTAAATATGGTTGACAGTGGGTCACAAAGCTCCTCTTTGCATTCTTTAAGCACCCTAGCAAACACTTCATCCGGCCCTGGGGATTTGTTTGGTTTGAGTTTTACTATTTGTTTAAGAACATCCTCCCTGGTAACTGCTAAACTCGTCAACCTGTCCTCGTCCCCACCCACATAGACTTGTTCGGCTGAAGGCATATTGTTAAGTTCCTCTTTAGTAAATACAGATACAAAATATTTATTAAAAATACTACTCATCTCTTCATCACTATCTGTTATTTGACCTGTCTCAGTTTTTAATGGACCTATCCTTTCCCTAGTCTTAGTACGATATAACTGAAAAAACCCTTTAGGATTTGTCTTTGCTTGCCCTGCTATGCGAACTTCATAGTTTCTTTTTGCTTTCCTTATCTCTTTTTTAACATTTCTAACCAGTTGTACGAATTCCTGTTCTAAAGTGACCTCCCCATTTTTAATCCTTTTGTACCAAGCTCTCTTTTTACCTATAAGGTTCTTCAAATTCTTTGTTATCCACTTTGGGTCATTAGTATTCGATCTATTCAATTTGTATGGTATACTACTTTCCTGTGCTTTGTTTAGAATATTCTTAAATAAGTTATATATTGAATCCACATCGAAATCCCCATTTAAGTCACCTATCGCTGGGTTCATGTCTCGCTCCAAGACCGGCCCACACCCCATACCCCAGACTTTCCAATCAATTTGACCCAAAAAATTTCTTAGGCTATTAAAATCAGCTTTTCGAAAATCTGGCACTTTACAGAATTTTCTCCTACTGGTCTATTCCATTCTATGCTAAATCTGATTTCTTTGTGATCACTGTTTCCTAGCTCACTCCCTATTTCGATGTCATTAATTTGCGTTTCCCTGTTAGTTAACACTAAATCTAAAATATTATTTTCCCGTGTTGGTTCCTTAATGTGTTGCGTAAGAAAGCAATCGTCAATTAATTCTAGAAAATCTTCTGCTTACCTATTCCCTGTTTTGTTCAACCAGTTTATTCCGCTAAAATTAAAGTCACCCATGACGTAAATACTGTTAGATCTAGATGCTCTAGATATTTCATCCCATAGGTGCTTTGCTTCCATTCTGTCTAAATTTGGTGGCCTATATATTACTCCTATTATAATATTATTAGCTTTTTCGTTTAATTCTATCCAAATAGTTTCTGTGTGTGGCTCTGTTTTGATTCCCTCTTTGAGACTACATTTCAAATTGTCCCTAACATATATGGCTACTCCACCTCCTCGTCTAATATATCTATCTGTGTGAAATAGTTTAAATCCATATATTTGATATTCAGCTAATAGTTCTCTATTTTCTACATTCATCCACGTTTCGGTAAGTGCAATAATATCTATTTTTTCTGTGCAGACAAGAGCATTTTTTTCAGTTATATCGTACTAAGACTAGGGAAAGGATAGGTCCATTAAAAACTGAGACAGGTCAAATAACAGATAGTGATGAAGAGATGAGTAGTATTTTTAATAAATATTTTGTATCTGTATTTACTAAAGATGAACTTAACAATATACCTTCAGCCGAACAAGTCTATGTGGGTGGGGACGAGGACAGGTTGACGAGTTTAGCAGTTACCAGGGAGGATGTTCTTAAACAAATAGTAAAACTCAAACCAAACAAATCCCCAGGGCCGGATGAAGTGTTTGCTAGGGTGCTTAAAGAATGCAAAGAGGAGCTTTGTGACCCACTGTCAACCATATTTAATAAATCAATAGAGTCAGGCAGAGTGCCAGAGTTTTGGAAAGTTGCTAATGTGATACCAGTTTTTAAGAAAGGAGATAGATCACTTGCGTCTAACTATCGACCAATTAGCCTAACGTCTATTGTGGGAAAGTTACTCGAATCTATAATAGCAAATAAAATTCGTCTTCATCTTGAAAAACATAAATTAATAATTGAGTCGCAACATGGTTTTATAAATGGCCGTTCATGTTTAACAAATTTGTTATCTTTTTATTCTAGCATTGTTGAGGCAGTTGATAGTGGTAAGGATTGCGATGTTGTATACCTTGACTTGAGCAAAGCTTTTGATACAGTGCCACATGAAAGACTGATTAAAAATATAGAGTCTCATGGTATTGGGGGTGCTATATTAAGCTGGATTAGGGCATGGCTATACCAAAGGAAACAGAGAGTTAGTATAAATGGAATCAAGTCAGAGTGGGAAAATGTTGTAAGTGGAGTGCCTCAAGGCTCTGTCCTGGGACCTCTGTTGTTTATAATATATATAAATGATTTAGATTCAGGTTTGAGTAGCAACATTTGCAAATTTGCCGATGATACGAAAATCGGTAGGGAAATTAATTCGGAGGAGGACTCACTATCACTTCAAGTTGATCTAGATAGGGTTTTGAAATGGTCAAAGGATTGGCAGATGCAGTTTAATGCTGATAAATGTAAAGTTCTGAGGTTAGGTAATGATGATAGAGTTACAAGATACGAGCTAGATGGTGTTGTGATTGCGAAGTCGGATTGCGAAAGGGATCTGGGAGTTATGATTAGTAAGAATTTAAAACAAAAGGATCAATGCATAAATGTTCGTAATAAGGCAAATCGGACACTTGGATTTATTAATCGCAGCGTTAGTAACAAGACACCTGGTGTGGTTCTCAAGCTATATCTTGCTCTAGTTAGGCCCCATTTAGATTATGCAGTTCAGTTTTGGTCGCCATATTATAGAATGGATATAAATTCACTTGAACGTGTCCAGCGTAGGATGACTAAGTTAATTCCCCAAATTAGAAATCTTTCATATGAAGAAAGATTAACAAAGCTTAAGTTGCATTCACTGGAAAGGCGAAGAGTTAGGGGTGACATGATAGAGGTTTACAAGTGGATGAATGGACATAACCGGGGGGATATTAATAGGGTATTAAAAGTATCAACACAGGACAGAACACGAAACAATGGGTATAAATTGGATAAGTTTAGATTTAGGAAAGACTTGGGTAAATACTGGTTCAGTAACAGGGTTGTTGATTTGTGGAACCAATTGCCGCGTAACATTGTGGAGGTGGGGTCCCTCGATTGTTTCAAGCACGGGTTGGACAAGTATATGAGTGGGATTGGGTGGTTATAGAATAGGAGCTGCCTCGTATGGGCCAATAGGCCTTCTGCAGTTACCTTTGTTCTTATGTTCTTATGTTCTTAAAGAGTTTTTTCAGTTATATCGAACTAAGACAATGGAAAGGATAGGTCCATTAAAAGCTAAGACCGGTCAAATAACAGAAAATGACAAGGAGATGAGTAGTATTTTTAATAAATATTTCATATCTGTATTTACTAAAGAGGATCTTAACATTATGCCTTCAGCCGAACAAGTTTATGTGGGTGGGGACGAGGACACGTTGACTAGTTTAGCAGTTACCAGGGAGGATGTAATTAATCAAATAGTTAAACTCAAATCAAACAAATCCCCAGGGCCGGATGAAGTGTTTGCCAGGGTGCTTAAAGAATGCAAAGAGGAGCTTCCGAGCCACTGTCTACCATATTTAATAAATCAATAGAGTTAGGCAGAGTGCCAGAGTCATGGAAGGTAGCTAATGTGGTACAAATTTTTAAGAAAGTAGATAGATCACTTGCGTCAAACTATCGGCCAATTAGCCTAACGTCTATTGTGGGAAAGTTACTTGAATCGGTAATTGCAAATACAATTCGTTTTCATCTTGAAAAACATAAATTAATAAATGAGTCGCAGCATGGTTTTACAAATGGCCATTCATGTTTAACAAATTTGCTATCTTTTATTCCAGCATAGTTGAGGCAGTTGATAGTGGTAAGGATTGTATTGTTGTGTACCTTGACTTTAACAAAGCTTTGGATACATAAGAACAATTTAGGGAAATTAATTCGGAGGAGGACTCACTATCACTTCAAGTTGATCTAGATAGGGTTTTGAAATGGTCAAAGGATTGACAGATGCAGTTTAATGCTGATAAATGTAAAGTTCTGAGGTTAGGTAATGATGATAGAGTTACAAGATACGAGCTAGATGGTGTTGTGATTGCGAAGTCGGATTGCGAAAGGGATCTGGGAGTTATGATTAGTAAGAATTTAAAACAAAAGGATCAATGCATAAATGTTCGTAATAAGGCAAATCGGACACTTGGATTTATTAATCGCAGCGTTAGTAACAAGACTCCTGGTGTGGTTCTCAAGCTATATCTTGCTCTAGTTAGGCCCCATTTAGATTATGCAGTTCAGTTTTGGTCGCCATATTATAGAATGGATATAAATTCACTTGAACGTGTCCAGCGTAGGATGACTAAGTTAATTCCCCAAATTAGAAATCTTTCATATGAAGAATCAATAATAAATCAATAGAGTCAGATAATAAATCAATAGAGTCAGGCAGAGTGCCAGAGTTTTGGAAAGTTGCTAATGTGATACCAGTTTTTAAGAAAGGAGATAGATCACTTGCGTCTAACTATCGACCAATTAGCCTAACGTCTATTGTGGGAAAGTTACTCGAATCTATAATAGCAAATAAAATTCGTCTTCATCTTGAAAAACATAAATTAATAATTGAGTCGCAACATGGTTTTATAAATGGCCGTTCATGTTTAACAAATTTGTTATCTTTTTATTCTAGCATTGTTGAGGCAGTTGATAGTGGTAAGGATTGCGATGTTGTATACCTTGACTTTAGCAAAGCTTTTGATACAGTGCCACATGAAAGACTGATTAAAAAAATAGAGTCTCATGGTATTGGGGGTGCTATATTAAGCTGGATTAGGGCATGGCTATACCAAAGGAAACAGAGAGTTAGTATAAATGGAATCAAGTCAGAGTGGGAAAATGTTGTAAGTGGAGTGCCTCAAGGCTCTGTCCTGGGACCTCTGTTGTTTATAATATATATAAATGATTTAGATTCAGGTTTGAGTAGCAACATTTGCAAATTTGCCGATGATACGAAAATCGGTAGGGAAATTAATTCGGAGGAGGACTCACTATCACTTCAAGTTGATCTAGATAGGGTTTTGAAATGGTCAAAGGATTGGCAGATGCAGTTTAATGCTGATAAATGTAAAGTTCTGAGGTTAGGTAATGATGATAGAGTTACAAGATACGAGCTAGATGGTGTTGTGATTGCGAAGTCGGATTGCGAAAGGGATCTGGGAGTTATGATTAGTAAGAATTTAAAACAAAAGGATCAATGCATAAATGTTCGTAATAAGGCAAATCGGACACTTGGATTTATTAATCGCAGCGTTAGTAACAAGACACCTGGTGTGGTTCTCAAGCTATATCTTGCTCTAGTTAGGCCCCATTTAGATTATGCAGTTCAGTTTTGGTCGCCATATTATAGAATGGATATAAATTCACTTGAACGTGTCCAGCGTAGGATGACTAAGTTAATTCCCCAAATTAGAAATCTTTCATATGAAGAAAGATTAACAAAGCTTAAGTTGCATTCACTGGAAAGGCGAAGAGTTAGGGGTGACATGATAGAGGTTTACAAGTGGATGAATGGACATAACCGGGGGGATATTAATAGGGTATTAAAAGTATCAACACAGGACAGAACACGAAACAATGGATATAAATTGGATAAGTTTAGATTTAGGAAAGACTTGGGTAAATACTGGTTCAGTAACAGGGTTGTTGATTTGTGGAACCAATTGCCGCGTAACATTGTGGAGGTGGGGTCCCTCGATTGTTTCAAGCACGGGTTGGACAAGTATATGAGTGGGATTGGGTGGTTATAGAATAGGAGCTGCCTCGTATGGGCCAATAGGCCTTCTGCAGTTACCTTTGTTCTTATGTTCTTATGTTAAGAAAGATTAACAAAGCTTTAGTTGCATTCACTGGAAAGGCGAAGAGTTAGGGGTGACATGATAGAGGTTTACAAGTGGATGAATGGACATAACCGGGGGGATATTAATAGGGTATTAAAAGTATCAACACAGGACAGAACACGAAACAATGGGTATAAATTGGATAAGTTTAGATTTAGGAAAGACTTGGGTAAATACTGGTTCAGTAACAGGGTTGTTGATTTGTGGAACCAATTGCCGCGTAACATTGTGGAGGTGGGGTCCCTCGATTGTTTCAAGCACGGGTTGGACAAGTATATGAGTGGGATTGGGTGGTTATAGAAAAGGAGCTGCCTCGTATGGGCCAATAGGCCTTCTGCAGTTACCTTTGTTCTTATGTTCTTAAAGGTAACTGCAGAAGGCCTATTGGCCCATACGAGGCAGCTCCTATTTATAACCACCCAATCCCACTCATATACATGTCTAACCCATGCTTGAAACAATCGAGGGACCCCACCTCCACAATGTTACGCAGCAATTGGTTCCACAAATCAACAACCCTGTTACTGAACCAGTATTTACCCAAGTCTTTCCTAAATCTAAACTTATCCAATTTATACCCATTGTTTCGTGTTCTGTCTTGTGTTGATACTTTTAATACCCTATTAATATCCTCTTTGTTATGTCCATTCACCCACTTGTAAACCTCTATCATGTCACACCTAACTCTTCGCCTTTCCAGTGAATGCAATTGAAGGTTTGTTAATCTTTCTTCATATGAAAGATTTCTAATATGGGGAATTAACTTAGTCATCCTACGCTGGACACGTTCAAGTGAATTTATATCCATTCAATAAAATGGAGACCAAAACTGAACTGCATAATCTAAATGGGGCCTAACTAGAGCAAGATATAGCTTGAGAACCACACCAGGTGTCTTGTTACTAACGCTGCGATTAATAAATCCAAGTGTCCGATTTGCCTTATTACGAACATTTATGCATTGATCCTTTTGTTTTTATATTTTTGCTAATCATAACTCCCAGATCCCTCTCGCAATTCGACTTCGCAATCTCAACACCATCTAGCTCGTATCTTGTAACCCTATCATCATTACCTAACCTCAGAACTTTACATTTATCAGCATTAAACTGCATCTGTCAATCCTTCGACCATTTCAAAACCCTATCTAGATCAACTTGAAGTGATAGTGAGTCCTCCTCCGAATTAATTTCCCTACCGATTTTCGTATCATCGGCAAATTTGCAAATGTAGCTACTCAAACCTGAATCTAAATCATTTATATATATTATAAACAACAGAGGTCCCAGGACAGAGCCCTGAGGCACCCCACTTACAACATTTTCCCACTCTGACTTGACTCCATTTATACTAACTCTGTTTCCTTTGGTATAGCCATGCCTTAATCCAGCTTAATATAGCACCCCCAATACCATGAGACTCTAACTTTTTCATCAGTCTTTCATGTGGCTCTGTATCAAAAGCTTTGCTAAAGTCAAGGTACACAACATCGCAATCCTTACCACTATCAACTGCCTCAACAATGCTAGAATAAAAAGATAACATAAGAACATAAGAACATAAGAACAAAGGTAACTGCAGAAGGCCTATTGGCCCATACGAGGCAGCTCCTATTCTATAACCACCCAATCCCACTCATATACTTGTCCAACCCGTGCTTGAAACAATCGAGGGACCCCACCTCCACAATGTTACGCGGCAATTGGTTCCACAAATCAACAACCCTGTTACTGAACCAGTATTTACCCAAGTCTTTCCTAAATCTAAACTTATCCAATTTATATCCATTGTTTCGGGTTCTGTCCTGTGTTGATACTTTTAATACCCTATTAATATCCCCCCGGTTATGTCCATTCATCCACTTGTAAACCTCTATCATGTCACCCCTAACTCTTCGCCTTTCCAGTGAATGCAACTTAAGCTTTGTTAATCTTTCTTCATATGAAAGATTTCTAATTTGGGGAATTAACTTAGTCATCCTACGCTGGACACGTTCAAGTGAATTTATATCCATTCTATAATATGGCGACCAAAACTGAACTGCATAATCTAAATGGGGCCTAACTAGAGCAAGATATAGCTTGAGAACCACACCAGGTGTCTTGTTACTAACGCTGCGATTAATAAATCCAAGTGTCCGATTTGCCTTATTACGAACATTTATGCATTGATCCTTTTGTTTTAAATTCTTACTAATCATAACTCCCAGATCCCTTTCGCAATCCGACTTCGCAATCACAACACCATCTAGCTCGTATCTTGTAACTCTATCATCATTACCTAACCTCAGAACTTTACATTTATCAGCATTAAACTGCATCTGCCAATCCTTTGACCATTTCAAAACCCTATCTAGATCAACTTGAAGTGATAGTGAGTCCTCCTCCGAATTAATTTCCCTACCGATTTTCGTATCATCGGCAAATTTGCAAATGTTGCTACTCAAACCTGAATCTAAATCATTTATATATATTATAAACAACAGAGGTCCCAGGACAGAGCCTTGAGGCACTCCACTTACAACATTTTCCCACTCTGACTTGATTCCATTTATACTAACTCTCTGTTTCCTTTGGTATAGCCATGCCCTAATCCAGCTTAATATAGCACCCCCAATACCATGAGACTCTATTTTTTTAATCAGTCTTTCATGTGGCACTGTATCAAAAGCTTTGCTAAAGTCAAGGTATACAACATCGCAATCCTTACCACTATCAACTGCCTCAACAATGCTAGAATAAAAAGATAACAAATTTGTTAAACATGAACGGCCATTTATAAAACCATGTTGCGACTCAATTATTAATTTATGTTTTTCAAGATGAAGACGAATTTTATTTGCTATTATAGATTCGAGTAACTTTCCCACAATGGACGTTAGGCTAATTGGTCGATAGTTAGACGCAAGTGATCTATCTCCTTTCTTAAAAACTGGTATCACATTAGCAACTTTCCAAAACTCTGGCACTCTGCCTGACTCTATTGATTTATTAAATATGGTTGACAGTGGGTCACAAAGCTCCTCTTTGCATTCTTTAAGCACCCTAGCAAACACTTCATCCGGCCCTGTGGATTTGTTTGGTTTGAGTTTTACTATTTGTTTAAGAACATCCTCCCTGGTAACTGCTAAACTCGTCAACCTGTCCTCGTCCCCACCCACATAGACTTGTTCGGCTGAAGGCATATTGTTAAGTTCCTCTTTAGTAAATACAGATACAAAATATTTATTAAAAATACTACTCATCTCTTCATCACTATCTGTTATTTGACCTGTCTCAGTTTTTAATGGACCTATCCTTTCCCTAGTCTTAGTACGATATAACTGAAAAAACCCTTTAGGATTTGTCTTTGCTTGCCCTGCTATGCGAACTTCATAGTTTCTTTTTGCTTTCCTTATCTCTTTTTTAACATTTCTAACCAGTTGTACGAATTCCTGTTCTAAAGTGACCTCCCCATTTTTAATCCTTTTGTACCAAGCTCTCTTTTTACCTATAAGGTTCTTCAAATTCTTTGTTATCCACTTTGGGTCATTAGTATTCGATCAATTCAATTTGTATGGTATACTACTTTCCTGTGCTTTGTTTAGAATATTCTTAAATAAGTTATATATTGAATCCACATCGAAATCCCCATTTAAGTCACCTATCGCTGGGTTCATGTCTCGCTCCAAGACCGGCCCACACCCCATACCCCAGACTTTCCAATCAATTTGACCCAAAAAATTTCTTAGGCTATTAAAATCAGCTTTTCGAAAATCTGGCACTTTACAGAATTTTCTCCTACTGGTCTATTCCATTCTATGCTAAATCTGATTTCTTTGTGATCACTGTTTCCTAGCTCACTCCCTATTTCGATGTCATTAATTTGCGTTTCCCTGTTAGTTAACACTAAATCTAAAATATTATTTTCCCGTGTTGGTTCCTTAATGTGTTGCGTAAGAAAGCAATCGTCAATTAATTCTAGAAAATCTTCTGCTTACCTATTCCCTGTTTTGTTCAACCAGTTTATTCCGCTAAAATTAAAGTCACCCATGACGTAAATACTGTTAGATCTAGATGCTCTAGATATTTCATCCCATAGGTGCTTTGCTTCCATTCTGTCTAAATTTGGTGGCCTATATATTACTCCTATTATAATATTATTAGCTTTTTCGTTTAATTCTATCCAAATAGTTTCTGTGTGTGGCTCTGTTTTGATTCCCTCTTTGAGACTACATTTCAAATTGTCCCTAACATATATGGCTACTCCACCTCCTCGTCTAATATATCTATCTGTGTGAAATAGTTTAAATCCATATATTTGATATTCAGCTAATAGTTCTCTATTTTCTACATTCATCCACGTTTCGGTAAGTGCAATAATATCTATTTTTTCTGTGCAGACAAGAGCATTTTTTTCAGTTATATCGTACTAAGACTAGGGAAAGGATAGGTCCATTAAAAACTGAGACAGGTCAAATAACAGATAGTGATGAAGAGATGAGTAGTATTTTTAATAAATATTTTGTATCTGTATTTACTAAAGATGAACTTAACAATATACCTTCAGCCGAACAAGTCTATGTGGGTGGGGACGAGGACAGGTTGACGAGTTTAGCAGTTACCAGGGAGGATGTTCTTAAACAAATAGTAAAACTCAAACCAAACAAATCCCCAGGGCCGGATGAAGTGTTTGCTAGGGTGCTTAAAGAATGCAAAGAGGAGCTTTGTGACCCACTGTCAACCATATTTAATAAATCAATAGAGTCAGGCAGAGTGCCAGAGTTTTGGAAAGTTGCTAATGTGATACCAGTTTTTAAGAAAGGAGATAGATCACTTGCGTCTAACTATCGACCAATTAGCCTAACGTCTATTGTGGGAAAGTTACTCGAATCTATAATAGCAAATAAAATTCGTCTTCATCTTGAAAAACATAAATTAATAATTGAGTCGCAACATGGTTTTATAAATGGCCGTTCATGTTTAACAAATTTGTTATCTTTTTATTCTAGCATTGTTGAGGCAGTTGATAGTGGTAAGGATTGCGATGTTGTATACCTTGACTTGAGCAAAGCTTTTGATACAGTGCCACATGAAAGACTGATTAAAAATATAGAGTCTCATGGTATTGGGGGTGCTATATTAAGCTGGATTAGGGCATGGCTATACCAAAGGAAACAGAGAGTTAGTATAAATGGAATCAAGTCAGAGTGGGAAAATGTTGTAAGTGGAGTGCCTCAAGGCTCTGTCCTGGGACCTCTGTTGTTTATAATATATATAAATGATTTAGATTCAGGTTTGAGTAGCAACATTTGCAAATTTGCCGATGATACGAAAATCGGTAGGGAAATTAATTCGGAGGAGGACTCACTATCACTTCAAGTTGATCTAGATAGGGTTTTGAAATGGTCAAAGGATTGGCAGATGCAGTTTAATGCTGATAAATGTAAAGTTCTGAGGTTAGGTAATGATGATAGAGTTACAAGATACGAGCTAGATGGTGTTGTGATTGCGAAGTCGGATTGCGAAAGGGATCTGGGAGTTATGATTAGTAAGAATTTAAAACAAAAGGATCAATGCATAAATGTTCGTAATAAGGCAAATCGGACACTTGGATTTATTAATCGCAGCGTTAGTAACAAGACACCTGGTGTGGTTCTCAAGCTATATCTTGCTCTAGTTAGGCCCCATTTAGATTATGCAGTTCAGTTTTGGTCGCCATATTATAGAATGGATATAAATTCACTTGAACGTGTCCAGCGTAGGATGACTAAGTTAATTCCCCAAATTAGAAATCTTTCATATGAAGAAAGATTAACAAAGCTTAAGTTGCATTCACTGGAAAGGCGAAGAGTTAGGGGTGACATGATAGATGTTTACAAGTGGATGAATGGACATAACCGGGGGGATATTAATAGGGTATTAAAAGTATCAACACAGGACAGAACACGAAACAATGGATATAAATTGGATAAGTTTAGATTTAGGAAAGACTTGGGTAAATACTGGTTCAGTAACAGGGTTGTTGATTTGTGGAACCAATTGCCGCGTAACATTGTGGAGGTGGGGTCCCTCGATTGTTTCAAGCACGGGTTGGACAAGTATATGAGTGGGATTGGGTGGTTATAGAATAGGAGCTGCCTCGTATGGGCCAATAGGCCTTCTGCAGTTACCTTTGTTCTTATGTTCTTATGTTCATTTAATTCGTTAATTTTATTTCTTAGACTTCTACTGTTAGTGTAATATACCCTAAGTGAATTGTTATTTTGCGGACCTCTTTCCCTGATCATTTTGCCAATTCCTTTCTCCCACAAACACATACTTTTATTACCTCCTTCCTCCAAATCAATTCCCATACATCTATCTACTAACAGTTTAAACCCAAACAAACACCTCTAACCACTTCTTCCAACGAGTTCGCAACAGCAACAACCCCACCTCTCGATAGATGCACCCCATCACGAGCATACATTTCATTTCTTCCATAGAAGTGTTCCCAGTTGTCTATGGAAGATATTGCATTTGATTTGCAATATCTTTCCAGCCGGCAATTGACACCAAGTGCCCTCGATATCCATTCTTTTCCCACTCCCTTTCTTGGAAGAATGCCACATATGATCGGGATTCCTCCCTTGCTCCTAACTAATTCTATGGCTGTTTTATACCTCTGAATCAGTTCCTCACTCCTAACTCGACCAACATCATTTCCTCCCACGCTAATGCAAATAATGGGATTGTTCCCATTACCAGCCATAATATCATTCATGTTGTTTATAATATCACCAATGCCAGCTCCGGGATAGCAAACCCTTAACCTGTTCCCCCTATCTCTAGCACAAAACGCTCTATCCAAATACCTTATCTGGGAATCTCCCACAACTAATGTTTGCTTAGGTACTTCCTTTACTTTCTGAGGGGCCTGCGCTTCCTTTCTCTTCGTTGCTTTCCCTTTTGCGCGATCCGCAGTCTCACCACAGCACTCGTCCTCCAAAACGTCAAATGAATTAGAAGTTGCTATGGCGTTTGAAGGCGGCTTTATCAAAGTCTTCTTAAGGCCCCTGTCTTTCACAACTCTCCAAGACGAGGTCCCTTTACTACTGGTCTCCTCCTTCGTTACTTCTCGTTGTTCTTTCAGCTGACGCACCTCCTCCCGCAGAGAGTCCAACTCTGTCCTCAGGGCTCCCACTAGAGTCACCAGGTCCATAACTACAACTTCCATATTGCTATGATAATATAACAACACTCAGGAGCTCCGGTTAACACAACCTCTCACTGATGGCATTTAGCATAGAATGGAATAGACCTGTAGGAGAAAATTCTGTTAAAGGGCCAGATTTTCAAAAAACTTATTTTAGTAGCCTATGAAATTTTTTGGGTCAAATAGATTGGAAAGTCTTGGGCATGGGGGGTTGGCCGGTTTTGGAGCGAGACATGAACCCAGCGATAGGTGATGTAAAAGGGGATTTCGATGTGGATTCAATATATAACTTATTTAAGAATATTCTAAACAGAGCACAGGAACGTAGTATACCATACAAATTGAGTAGATCGAATACTAATGACCCAAAGTTGATAACGAAGAATTTGAAGAACCTTATTGGTAAAAAGAGAGCTTGGTAAAAAAAGATTAAGAATGGGAAGTCAGTTTAGAACAGGAATTCGTACAACTGGTTAGAAATGTAAAAAAGATATAAGGAAAGCAAAAAGAAACTATGAAGTTCGCATAGCAGGGCAAGCATAGACAAATCCTAAAGACAAATACTTAGACAAATGACTAATAATATTATAATAGGAGTAATATATAGGCCACCAAATTTAGACAGAATGGAAGCAAAGCATCTATGGGATGAAATATCTAGAGCATCTAGATCTAACAGTATTTATGTCATGGGTGACTTTAATTTTAGCGGAATAAACTGGTTGAACAAAACAGGGAATAGTGAAGCAGAAGATTTTCTAGAATTAATTGACGATTGCTTTCTTACGCAACACATTAAGGAACCAACACGGGAAAATAATATTTTAGATTTAGTGTTAACTAACAGGGAAACGCAAATTAATGACATCGAAATAGGGAGTGAGCTAGGGAGCAGTGATCACAAAGAAATCAGATTTAGCATAGAATGGAATAGACCAGTAGGAGAAAATTCTGTTAAAGTGCCAGATTTTCGTAAAGCTGATTTTAATAGCCTAAGAAATTTTTTGGGTCAAATTGATTGCTAAGTCTTGGGTATGGGGTGTGGGCCGGTCTTGGAGCGAGACATGAACCCAGCGATAGGTGACTTAAATGGGGATTTCGATGTGGATTCAATATATAACTTATTTAAGAATATTCTAAACAAAGCACAGGAACGTAGTATACCATACAAATTGAATAGATCGAATACTAATGACCCAAAGTGGATAACAAAGAATTTGAAGAACCTTATAGGTAAAAAGAGAGCTTGGTACAAAAGGATTAAAAATGGGGAGGTCACTTTAGAACAGGAATTCGTACAACTGGTTAGAAATGTTAAAAAAGAGATAAGGAAAGCAAAAAGAAACTATGAAGTTTGCATAGCAGGGCAAGCAAAGACAAATCCTAAAGGGTTTTTTCAGTTATATCGTACTAAGACTAGGGAAAGGATAGGTCCATTAAAAACTGAGACAGGTCAAATAACAGATAGTGATGAAGAGATGAGTAGTATTTTTAATAAATATTTTGTATCTGTATTTACTAAAGAGGAACTTAACAATATGCCTTCAGCCGAACAAGTCTATGTGGGTGGGGACGAGGACAGGTTGACGAGTTTAACAGTTACCAGGGAGGATGTTCTTAAACAAATAGTAAAACTCAAACCAAACAAATCCCCAGGGCCGGATGAAGTGTTTGCCAGGGTGCTTAAAGAATGCAAAGAGGAGCTTTGTGACCCACTGTCAACCATATTTAATAAATCATTAGAGTCAGGCAGAGTGCCAGAGTTTTGGAAAGTTGCTAATGTGATACCAGTTTTTAAGAAAGGAGATAGATCACTTGCGTCTAACTATCGACCAATTAGCCTAACGTCTATTGTGGGAAAGTTACTCGAATCTATAATAGCAAATAAAATTCGTCTTCATCTTGAAAAACATAAATTAATAATTGAGTCGCAACATGGTTTTATAAATGGCCGTTCATGTTTAACAAATTTGTTATCTTTTTATTCTAGCATTGTTGAGGCAGTTGATAGTGGTAAGGATTGCGATGTTGTATACCTTGACTTTAGCAAAGCTTTTGATACAGTGCCACATGAAAGACTGATTAAAAAAATAGAGTCTCATGGTATTGGGGGTGCTATATTAAGCTGGATTAGGGCATGGCTATACCAAAGGAAACAGAGAGTTAGTATAAATGGAATCAAGTCAGAGTGGGAAAATGTTGTAAGTGGAGTGCCTCAAGGCTCTGTCCTGGGACCTCTGTTGTTTATAATATATATAAATGATTTAGATTCAGGTTTGAGTAGCAACATTTGCAAATTTGCCGATGATACGAAAATCGGTAGGGAAATTAATTCGGAGGAGGACTCACTATCACTTCAAGTTGATCTAGATAGGGTTTTGAAATGGTCAAAGGATTGGCAGATGCAGTTTAATGCTGATAAATGTAAAGTTCTGAGGTTAGGTAATGATGATAGAGTTACAAGATACGAGCTAGATGGTGTTGTGATTGCGAAGTCGGATTGCGAAAGGGATCTGGGAGTTATGATTAGTAAGAATTTAAAACAAAAGGATCAATGCATAAATGTTCGTAATAAGGCAAATCGGACACTTGGATTTATTAATCGCAGCGTTAGTAACAAGACACCTGGTGTGGTTCTCAAGCTATATCTTGCTCTAGTTAGGCCCCATTTAGATTATGCAGTTCAGTTTTGGTCGCCATATTATAGAATGGATATAAATTCACTTGAACGTGTCCAGCGTAGGATGACTAAGTTAATTCCCCAAATTAGAAATCTTTCATATGAAGAAAGATTAACAAAGCTTAAGTTGCATTCACTGGAAAGGCGAAGAGTTAGGGGTGACATGATAGAGGTTTACAAGTGGATGAATGGACATAACCGGGGGGATATTAATAGGGTATTAAAAGTATCAACACAGGACAGAACACGAAACAATGGATATAAATTGGATAAGTTTAGATTTAGGAAAGACTTGGGTAAATACTGGTTCAGTAACAGGGTTGTTGATTTGTGGAACCAATTGCCGCGTAACATTGTGGAGGTGGGGTCCCTCGATTGTTTCAAGCACGGGTTGGACAAGTATATGAGTGGGATTGGGTGGTTATAGAATAGGAGCTGCCTCGTATGGGCCAATAGGCCTTCTGCAGTTACCTTTGTTCTTATGTTCTTATGTTAAGAAAGATTAACAAAGCTTTAGTTGCATTCACTGGAAAGGCGAAGAGTTAGGGGTGACATGATAGAGGTTTACAAGTGGATGAATGGACATAACCGGGGGGATATTAATAGGGTATTAAAAGTATCAACACAGGACAGAACACGAAACAATGGGTATAAATTTGATAAGTTTAGATTTAGGAAAGACTTGGGTAAATACTGGTTCAGTAACAGGGTTGTTGATTTGTGGAACCAATTGCCGCGTAACATTGTGGAGGTGGGGTCCCTCGATTGTTTCAAGCACGGGTTGGACAAGTATATGAGTGGGATTGGGTGGTTATAGAAAAGGAGCTGCCTCGTATGGGCCAATAGGCCTTCTGCAGTTACCTTTGTTCTTATGTTCTTAAAGGTAACTGCAGAAGGCCTATTGGCCCATACGAGGCAGCTCCTATTTATAACCACCCAATCCCACTCATATACATGTCTAACCCATGCTTGAAACAATCGAGGGACCCCACCTCCACAATGTTACGCAGCAATTGGTTCCACAAATCAACAACCCTGTTACTGAACCAGTATTTACCCAAGTCTTTCCTAAATCTAAACTTATCCAATTTATACCCATTGTTTCGTGTTCTGTCTTGTGTTGATACTTTTAATACCCTATTAATATCCTCTTTGTTATGTCCATTCACCCACTTGTAAACCTCTATCATGTCACACCTAACTCTTCGCCTTTCCAGTGAATGCAATTTAAGGTTTGTTAATCTTTCTTCATATGAAAGATTTCTAATATGGGGAATTAACTTAGTCATCCTACGCTGGACACGTTCAAGTGAATTTATATCCATTCAATAAAATGGAGACCAAAACTGAACTGCATAATCTAAATGGGGCCTAACTAGAGCAAGATATAGCTTGAGAACCACACCAGGTGTCTTGTTACTAACGCTGCGATTAATAAATCCAAGTGTCCGATTTGCCTTATTACGAACATTTATGCATTGATCCTTTTGTTTTTATATTTTTGCTAATCATAACTCCCAGATCCCTCTCGCAATTCGACTTCGCAATCTCAACACCATCTAGCTCGTATCTTGTAACCCTATCATCATTACCTAACCTCAGAACTTTACATTTATCAGCATTAAACTGCATCTGTCAATCCTTCGACCATTTCAAAACCCTATCTAGATCAACTTGAAGTGATAGTGAGTCCTCCTCCGAATTAATTTCCCTACCGATTTTCGTATCATCGGCAAATTTGCAAATGTAGCTACTCAAACCTGAATCTAAATCATTTATATATATTATAAACAACAGAGGTCCCAGGACAGAGCCCTGAGGCACCCCACTTACAACATTTTCCCACTCTGACTTGACTCCATTTATACTAACTCTGTTTCCTTTGGTATAGCCATGCCTTAATCCAGCTTAATATAGCACCCCCAATACCATGAGACTCTAACTTTTTCATCAGTCTTTCATGTGGCTCTGTATCAAAAGCTTTGCTAAAGTCAAGGTACACAACATCGCAATCCTTACCACTATCAACTGCCTCAACAATGCTAGAATAAAAAGATAACATAAGAACATAAGAACATAAGAACAAAGGTAACTGCAGAAGGCCTATTGGCCCATACGAGGCAGCTCCTATTCTATAACCACCCAATCCCACTCATATACTTGTCCAACCCGTGCTTGAAACAATCGAGGGACCCCACCTCCACAATGTTACGCGGCAATTGGTTCCACAAATCAACAACCCTGTTACTGAACCAGTATTTACCCAAGTCTTTCCTAAATCTAAACTTATCCAATTTATATCCATTGTTTCGGGTTCTGTCCTGTGTTGATACTTTTAATACCCTATTAATATCCCCCCGGTTATGTCCATTCATCCACTTGTAAACCTCTATCATGTCACCCCTAACTCTTCGCCTTTCCAGTGAATGCAACTTAAGCTTTGTTAATCTTTCTTCATATGAAAGATTTCTAATTTGGGGAATTAACTTAGTCATCCTACGCTGGACACGTTCAAGTGAATTTATATCCATTCTATAATATGGCGACCAAAACTGAACTGCATAATCTAAATGGGGCCTAACTAGAGCAAGATATAGCTTGAGAACCACACCAGGTGTCTTGTTACTAACGCTGCGATTAATAAATCCAAGTGTCCGATTTGCCTTATTACGAACATTTATGCATTGATCCTTTTGTTTTAAATTCTTACTAATCATAACTCCCAGATCCCTTTCGCAATCCGACTTCGCAATCACAACACCATCTAGCTCGTATCTTGTAACTCTATCATCATTACCTAACCTCAGAACTTTACATTTATCAGCATTAAACTGCATCTGCCAATCCTTTGACCATTTCAAAACCCTATCTAGATCAACTTGAAGTGATAGTGAGTCCTCCTCCGAATTAATTTCCCTACCGATTTTCGTATCATCGGCAAATTTGCAAATGTTGCTACTCAAACCTGAATCTAAATCATTTATATATATTATAAACAACAGAGGTCCCAGGACAGAGCCTTGAGGCACTCCACTTACAACATTTTCCCACTCTGACTTGATTCCATTTATACTAACTCTCTGTTTCCTTTGGTATAGCCATGCCCTAATCCAGCTTAATATAGCACCCCCAATACCATGAGACTCTATTTTTTTAATCAGTCTTTCATGTGGCACTGTATCAAAAGCTTTGCTAAAGTCAAGGTATACAACATCGCAATCCTTACCACTATCAACTGCCTCAACAATGCTAGAATAAAAAGATAACAAATTTGTTAAACATGAACGGCCATTTATAAAACCATGTTGCGACTCAATTATTAATTTATGTTTTTCAAGATGAAGACGAATTTTATTTGCTATTATAGATTCGAGTAACTTTCCCACAATGGACGTTAGGCTAATTGGTCGATAGTTAGACGCAAGTGATCTATCTCCTTTCTTAAAAACTGGTATCACATTAGCAACTTTCCAAAACTCTGGCACTCTGCCTGACTCTATTGATTTATTAAATATGGTTGACAGTGGGTCACAAAGCTCCTCTTTGCATTCTTTAAGCACCCTAGCAAACACTTCATCCGGCCCTGGGGATTTGTTTGGTTTGAGTTTTACTATTTGTTTAAGAACATCCTCCCTGGTAACTGCTAAACTCGTCAACCTGTCCTCGTCCCCACCCACATAGACTTGTTCGGCTGAAGGCATATTGTTAAGTTCCTCTTTAGTAAATACAGATACAAAATATTTATTAAAAATACTACTCATCTCTTCATCACTATCTGTTATTTGACCTGTCTCAGTTTTTAATGGACCTATCCTTTCCCTAGTCTTAGTACGATATAACTGAAAAAACCCTTTAGGATTTGTCTTTGCTTGCCCTGCTATGCGAACTTCATAGTTTCTTTTTGCTTTCCTTATCTCTTTTTTAACATTTCTAACCAGTTGTACGAATTCCTGTTCTAAAGTGACCTCCCCATTTTTAATCCTTTTGTACCAAGCTCTCTTTTTACCTATAAGGTTCTTCAAATTCTTTGTTATCCACTTTGGGTCATTAGTATACGATCTATTCAATTTGTATGGTATACTACGTTCCTGTGCTTTGTTTAGAATATTCTTAAATAAGTTATATATTGAATCCACATCGAAATCCCCATTTAAGTCACCTATCGCTGGGTTCATGTCTCGCTCCAAGACCGGCCCACACCCCATACCCAAGCCTTTCCAATCAATTTGACCCAAAAAATTTCTTAGGCTATTAAAATCAGCTTTTCGAAAATCTGGCACTTTAACAGAATTTTCTCCTACTGGTCTATTCCATTCTATGCTAAATCTGATTACTTTGTGATCACTGCTCCCTAGCTCACTCCCTATTTCGATGTCATTAATTTGCGTTTCCCTGTTAGTTAACACTAAATCTAAAATATTATTTTCCCGTGTTGGTTCCTTAATGTGTTGCGTAAGAAAGCAATCGTCAATTAATTCTAGAAAATCTTCTGCTTCACTATTCCCTGTTTTGTTCAACCAGTTTATTCCGCTAAAATTAAAGTCACCCATGACATAAATACTGTTAGATCTAGATGCTCTAGATATTTCATCCCATAGATGCTTTGCTTCCATTCTGTCTAAATTTGGTGGCCTATATATTACTCCTATTATAATATTATTAGCTTTTTTGTTTAATTCAATCCAAATAGTTTCTGTGTGTGGCTCTGTTTTGATTCCCTCTTTGAGACTACATTTCAAATTGTCCCTAACATATATGGCTACTCCACCTCCTCGTCTAATATATCTATCTGTGTGAAATAGTTTAAATCCATATATTTGATATTCAGCTAATAGTTCTCTATTTTCTACATTCATCCACGTTTCGGTAAGTGCAATAATATCTATTTTTTCTGTGCAGACAAGAGCATTTAATTCGTTAATTTTATTTCTTAGACTTCTACTGTTAGTGTAATATACCCTAAGTGAATTGTTATTTTGCGGACCTTCTCTTTCCCTGATCGTTTTGCCAATTCCTTTCTCCCACAAACACATACTTTTATTACCTCCTTCCTCCAAATCAATTCCCATACCTCTATCTACTAACAGTTTAAACCCAAACAAACACCTCTAACCACTTCTTCTAGCGAGTTCGCAACAGCAACAACCCCAGCTCTCGATAGATGCACCCCATCACGAGCATACATTTCATTTCTTCCATAGAAGTGTTCCCAGTTGTCTATGAAAGATATTGCATTTGATTTGCAATATCTTTCCAGCCGGCAATTGACACCAAGTGCCCTCGATATCCATTCATTTCCCACTCCCTTTCTTGGAAGAATGCCACATATGATCGGGATTCCTCCCTTGCTCCTAACTAACTCTATGGCTGTTTTATACCTCTGAATCAGTTCCTCACTCCTGACTCGACCAACATCATTTCCTCCCACGCTAATGCAAATAATGGGATTGTTCCCATTACCAGCCATAATATCATTCATGTTGTTTATAATATCACCAATGCCAGCTCCGGGATAGCAAACCCTTAACCTGTTCCCCCTATCTCTAGCACAAAACGTTCTATCCAAATACCTTATCTGGGAATCTCCCACAACTAATGTTTGCTTAGGTACTTCCTTTACTTTCTGAGGGGCCTGCGCTTCCTTTCTCTTCGTTGCTTTCCCTTTTGCGCGATCCACAGTCTCTCCACAGCACTCGTCCTCCAAAACGTCAAATGAATTTGAAGTTGCTATGGCGTTTGAAGGCGGCTTTATCAAAGTCTTCTTAAGGCCCCTGTCTTTCGCAACTCTCCAAGACGAGGTCCCTTTACTGCTGGTCTCCTCCTTCGTTACTTCTCGTTGTTTTTTAAGCTGACGCACCTCCTCCCGCAGAGAGTCCAACTCTGTCCTCAGGGCTCCCACTAGAGTCACCAGGTCCTTAACTACAACTTCCATATTGCTATGATAATATAACAACACTCAGGAGCTCCGGTTAACACAACCTCTCACTGTGAGAGGTTGTGTTAACATAACAAATTTGTTAAACATGAACGGCCATTTATAAAACCATGTTGCGACTCAATTATTAATTTATGTTTTTCAAGATGAAGACGAATTTTATTTGCTATTATAGATTCGAGTAACATTCCCACAATAGATGTTAGGCTAATTGGTCGATAGTTAGACGCAAGCGATCTATCTCCTTTCTTAAAAACTGGTATCACATTAGCAACTTTCCAAAACTCTGGGACTCTGCCTGACTCTATTGATTTATTAAATATGGTTGACAGTGGGTCACAAAGCTCCTCTTTGCATTCTTTAAGCACCCTGGCAAACACTTCATCCGGCCCTGGGGATTTGTTTGGTTTGAGTTTTAGTATTTGTTTAAGAACATCCTATCCGGTAACTGTTAAACTCGTCAACCTGTCCTCGTCCGAACCCACATAGACTTGTTCGGCTGAAGGCATATTGTTTATTTCCTCTTTAGTAAATACAGATACAAAATATTTATTAAAAATACTACTCATCTCTTCATCACTATCTGTTATTTGACCTGTCTCAGTTTTTAATGGATCTATCCTTTCCCTAGTCTTAGTACGATATAACTGAAAAAACCCTTTAGGATTTGTCTTTGCTTGCCCTGCTATGCGAACTTCATAGTTTCTTTTTGCTTTCCTTATCTCTTTTTTAGCATTTCTAACCAGTTGTACGAATTCCTGTTCTAAAGTGACCTCCCCATTTTTAATCCTTTTGTACCAAGCTCTCTTTTTACCTATAAGGTTCTTCAAATTCTTTGTTATCCACTTTGGGTCATTGGTATTCGATCTATTCAATTTGTATGGTATACTACGTTCCTGTGCTTTGTTTAGAATATTCTTAAATAAGTTATATATTGAATCCACATCGAAATTCCCATTTACGTCACCTATCGCTGGGTTCATGTCTCGCTCCAAGACCGGCCCTCACCCCATACCCAAGACTTTCCAATCAATTTGACCCAAAAAATTTATAAGGCTATTAAAATCAGCTTTTCGAAAATCTGGCACTTTAACAGAATTTTCTCCTACAGGTCTATTCCATTCTATGCTAAATCTGATTTCTTTGTGATCACTGTTTCCTAGCTCACTCCCTATTTCGATGTCATTAATTTGTGTTTCCCTGTTAGTTAACACTAAATCTAAAATATTATTTTCCCGTGTTGGTTCCTTAATGTGTTGCGTAAGAAAGCAATCGTCAATTAATTCTAGAAAATCTTCTGCTTCACTATTCCCTGTTTTGTTCAACCAGTTTATTCCACTAAAATTAAAGTCACCCATGACATAAATACTGTTAGATCTAGATGCCCTAGATATTTCATCCCATAGATGCTTTGCTTCCATTCTGTCTAAATTTGGTGGCCTATATATAACTCCTATTATCATATTATTTGCTTTTTCGTATAATTCTATCCAAATAGTTTCTGTGTGTGGCTCAGTTTTGATTCCCTCTTTGAGACTACATTTCAAATTGTCCCTAACATATATGGCTACTCCCCCTCCTTGTCTAATATATCTATCTGTGTGAAATAGTTTAAATCCATTTATTTGATATTCAGCTAATAGTTCTCTATTTTCTGCATTCATCCACATTTCGGTAAGTGCAATAATATCTATTTTTTCTGTGCAGACATAAGCATTTAATTCGTTAATTTTATTTCTTAGACTTCTACTGTTAGAGTAATATACCCTAAGTGAATTGTTATTTTGAGGCCCTTCTCTTTCCCTGATCATTTTGCCAATTCCTTTCTCCCACAAACACGTACTTTTATTATCTCCTTCCTCCAAATCAATTCCCATACCTCTATCAGCTAACAGTTTAAACCCAAACACCTCTAACCACTTCTTCCAACTAGTTCGCAACAGCAACAACCCCAGCTCTCGATAGATGCACCCCATCACGAGCATACATTTCATTTCTTCCATAGAAGTGTTCCCAGTTGTCTATGAAAGATATTGCATTTGATTTGCAATATCTTTCCAGCCGGCAATTGACACCAAGTGCCCTCGATATCCATTCATTTCCTACTCCCTTTCTTGCAAGAATGCCACATATGATCGGGATTCCTCCCTTGCTCCTAACTAATTCAATGGCTGTCCTGAATCTCTGTATTATTTCCTCACTCCTAACTCGTCCAACATCATTACCCCCTGCACTAATACAAATAATGGGTTTGTTTCCATTTCCTGTCATAATATCATTCATATTTCCAACAATATCACCAATTCCAGCTCCCGGATAGCAAACCATTAATCTGTTCCCCCTATCTCTGGCACAAAACGTTCTGTCTAAATACCTCACCTGGGAATCTCTCACAACCAAAATTCGCTTCGATTCTCCCTTTTCCTTTCGAGCAGTTTGAGGGACCTGCGCTTCAATCTAGATCAACTTTAAGTGATAGTGAGTCCTCCTCCGAATTAATTTCCTTGCCGATTTTCGTATCATCGGCAAATTTGCAAATGTTGCTACTCAAACCTGAATCTAAATCATTTATATAAATTATAAACAACAGAGGTCCCAGGACAGAGCCCTGAGGCACCCCACTTACAACATTTTCCAACTCTGACTTGACTTCATTTATACTAACTCTCTGTTTCTTTTGGTATAGCCATGCCCTAATCCAGCTTAATATAGCACCCCCAATACCATGAGACTATCTTTTTAATCAGTCTTTCATGTGGCACTGTATCAAAAGCTTTGCTAAAGTCAAGGTACACAACATCGCAATCCTTACCACTATCAACTGCCTCAACAATGCTAGAATAAAAAGATAAGAAATTTCTTAAACATGAATGGTCATTTATAAAACCATGTTGCGACTCAATTATTAATTTATGTTTTTCAACATAAGAACATAAGAACATAAGAACAAAGGTAACTGCAGAAGGCCTATTGGCCCATACGAGGCAGCTCCTATTCTATAACCACCCAATCCCACTCATATACTTGTCCAACCCGTGCTTGAAACAATCGAGGGACCCCACCTCCACAATGTTACGCGGCAATTGGTTCCACAAATCAACAACCCTGTTACTGAACCAGTATTTACCCAAGTCTTTCCTAAATCTAAACTTATCCAATTTATATCCATTGTTTCGTGTTCTGTCCTGTGTTGATACTTTTAATACCCTATTAATATCCCCCCGGTTATGTCCATTCATCCACTTGTAAACCTCTATCATGTCACCCCTAACTCTTCGCCTTTCCAGTGAATGCAACTTAAGCTTTGTTAATCTTTCTTCATATGAAAGATTTCTAATTTGGGGAATTAACTTAGTCATCCTACGCTGGACACGTTCAAGTGAATTTATATCCATTCTATAATATGGCGACCAAAACTGAACTGCATAATCTAAATGGGGCCTAACTAGAGCAAGATATAGCTTGAGAACCACACCAGGTGTCTTGTTACTAACGCTGCGATTAATAAATCCAAGTGTCCGATTTGCCTTATTACGAACATTTATGCATTGATCCTTTTGTTTTAAATTCTTAAAATTTAAATAAATTCTTAAATTTTCAAGATGAAGACGAATTTTATTTGCTATTATAGATTCGAGTAACTTTCCCACAATAGACGTTAGGGTAATTGGTCGATAGTTAGACGCAAGTGATCTATCTCCTTTCTTAAAAACTGGTATCACATTGGTGGATACCAGTTTGGTGGTGGAGGTGGGGTCCCTCGATTGTTTCAAGCGCGGGTTGGACAAGTATATGAGTGGGATTGGGTGGTTATAGAATAGGAGCTGCCTCGTATGGGCCAATAGGCCTTTTGCAGTTACCTTTGTTCTTATGTTCTTATGTTCTTATGTTCATTAGGAACTTTCCAAAACTCTGGCACTCTGCCTGACTCTATTGATTTATTAAATATGGTTGACAGTGGGTCACAAAGCTCCTCTTTGCAGTCTTTAAGCACCCTGGCAAACACTTCATCCGGCCCTGGGGATTTGTTTGGTTTGAGTTTTACTATTTGTTTAAGAACATCCTCCCTGGTAACTGCTAAACTCGTCAACCTGTTCTCGTCCCCACCCACATAGACTTGTTCGGCTGAAGGCATATTGTTAAGTTCCTCTTTAGTAAATACAGATACAAAATATTTATTAAAAATACTACTCATCTCTTCATCACTATCTGTTATTTGACCTGTCTCAGTTTTTAATGGACCTATCCTTTCCCTAGTCTTAGTACGATATAACGGAAAAAAACCCTTTAGGATTTGTCTTTGCTTGCTCTGCTAAACGAACTTCATAGTTTCTTTTTGCTTTCCTTATCTCTTTTTTAACATTTCTAACCAGTTGTACGAATTCCTGTTCTAAAGTGACCTCCCCATTTTTAATCCCTTTGTACCAAGCTCTCTTTTTACCTATAAGGTTCTTCAAATTCTTTGTTATCCACTTTGGGTCATTAGTATTCGATCTATTCAATTTGTATGGTATACTACGTTCCTGTGCTTTGTTTAGAATATTCTTAAATAAGTTATATATTGAATCCACATCGAAATCCCCATTTACGTCACCTATCGCTGGGTTCATGTCTCGCTCCAAGACCAGCCCCCACCCCATACCCAAGACTTTCCAATCAATTTGACCCAAAAAATATCTTAGGCTATTAAAATCAGCTTTTTGAAAATCTGGCCCTTTAACAGAATTTTCTCCTACAGGTCTATTCCATTCTATGCTAAATCTGATTTCTTTGTGATCACTGTTCCCTAGCTCACTCCCTATTTCGATGTCATTAATTTGTGTTTTCCTGTTAGTTAACACTAAATCTAAAATATTATTTTCCCGTGTTGGTTCCTTAATGTGTTGCGTAAGAAAGCAATCGTCAATTAATTCTAGAAAATCTTCTTCTTCACTCTTCCCTGTTTTGTTCACCCAGTTTATTCCACTAAAATTAAAGTCACCCATGACGTAAATACTGTTAGATCTAGATGCCGTAGATATTTCATCCCGTAGATGCTTTGCTTCCATTCTGTCTAAATTTGGTGGCCTATATATAACTCCTATTATCATATTATTTGCTTTTTCGTATAATTCTATCCAAATAGTTTCTGTGTGTGGCTCAGTTTTGATTCCCTCTTTGAGACTAACATATATGGCTACTCCCCCTCCTCGTCTAATAAATCTATCTGTGTGAAATAGTTTAAATCCATTTATTTGATATTCAGCTAATAGTTCTCTATTTTCTACATTCATCCACGTTTCGTTAAGTGCAATAATATCTATTTTTTCTGAGCAGACAAGAGCATTTAATTCGTTAATTTTATTTCTTAGACTTCTACTGTTAGTGTAATATACCCTAAGTGAATTGTTATTTTTAGG
The DNA here is from genome assembly GCF_040958095.1 of Procambarus clarkii. Classification (NCBI taxonomy): domain Eukaryota; kingdom Metazoa; phylum Arthropoda; class Malacostraca; order Decapoda; family Cambaridae; genus Procambarus; species Procambarus clarkii. Next base: position 80,537 of record NW_027189558.1, on the reverse strand, counting down.
CCCTTCTCTTTCCCTGATCATTTTGCCAATTCCTTTCTCCCACAAACACATACTTTTATTATCTCCTTCCTCCAAATCAATTCCCATACCTCTATCTACTAACAGTTTAAACCCAAACAAACACCTCTAACCACTTCTTCCAACGAGTTCGCAACAGCAACAACCCCAGCTCTCGATAGATGCACCCCATCACGAGCATACATTTCATTTCTTCCATAGAAGTGTTCCCAGTTGTCTGTGAAAGATATTGCACTTGATTTGCAATATCTTTCAAGCCGGCTATTGACACCAATTGCCCTCGACATCCATTCATTTCCCACTCCCTTTCTTGGAAGAATGCCACATATGATCGGGATTCCTCCCTTGCTTCTAACTAATTCAATGGCTGTCCTGAATCTCTGTATTAGTTCCTCACTCCTAACTCGCCCAACAACATTACCCCCTGCACTAATACAAATAATGAGTTTGTTCCCATTTCCCGTCATAATATCATTCATGTTTCCAACAATATCACCAATTCCAGCTCCCGGATAGCAAACCCTTAATCTGTTCCCCCTATCTCTGGCACGAAACTTTCTCTCTAAATACCTCCATGTTAAACATGGACCTAAACATATTTAGGTCCATGTTTAACTAATCTGTTATCTTTTTATTATAGCATAGCAGTTGATAGTGCTAAGGATTGTGATGTTGTGTACCTTGACTTTAGCAAATCTTTTGATACAGTTCCACATGAAAGACTGATTAAAAAGATAGAGGGTCATAGTATTGGGGGTGCTATATTAAGCTGGATTAGGGCATGGCTATTCGAAAGGAAACAGAGAGTTAGTATAAATGGAGTCAAGTCAGAGTGGGAAAATGTTGTAAGTGGAGTGCCTCAAGGCTCTTTCCTGGGCCCTCTGTTGTTTATAATATATATAAATGATTTAGATTCAGGTTTGAGTAGCAACATTTGCAAATTTGCCGATGATCCAAAAATCGGTAGGGAAATTCACACGGAAGAAGACTCGCTTTCACTTCAAGTTGACCTAAATAGGGTTTTGAAATGGTCAAAAGATTGGCAGATGCAGTTTAATACTGATAAATGTAAAGTTTTGAGGCTAGGTAATGATGATAGTTACAAGATACGAGCTAGGTGGTGTTGAGATTGCGAAGTCGGATTGCGAAAGGGATCTGGGAGTTATGATTAGTAAGAATTTAATACCAAAGGAACATTGCATGAATTTTCGTAATAAGGCAAATCGGACACTGGGATTTATTAATCGAAGCGTTAGTAACAAGACACCTGGTGTGGTTCTTCAGCTATATTTTTTTCTAGTTAGGCCCCATTTGGATTATGCAGTTCAGTTTTGGCCCCACCTGCACTAGAAATTCTCCCACATCTCCTGGATCGGATAGATAACTATAATGGAGGCTATGTTCGGCTTTCATTCTCTATACCGGCCCATGTTAATACTATCCCCTGGCCTCTATCTGAGAACATATAGAAAAATTTTCATTAATGAGATTCGCTCCCTTTTCTCTCCACGACATCCCTCCCTTCTAATTTACCCAGAAATCACACCAATTGTGTGCAATTTAAAAGGATGTCAGGACGAGGAGGAGGAGGAGAAGGATTTACTTGACCCTTTACCTTACTTGGGGCCACCCGGCCGAGCGGATAGCAAACTGGACACGTGATCCTGTGGTCCCGGGTTCGATCCCGGGCGCCGGCAAGAAACGATGGGCAGAGTTTCTTTCACCCTATACCCCTGTTACCTAGCAGTAAATAGGTACCTGGGAGTTAGCTGTCACGGGCTGCTTCCTGGGGGCGGAGGCCTGGTCAAGGAACCGGCCGTGGGGACACTAAAGCCCTGAAATCAACTCAAGATAACCCAATAAATAATGATGGGTTCCCCATACGAGGTGAAAGGAGAAGTGACTCAAGAGGAAATAGACTCTCTTATTGATTTCTGATCTGATGAATTGACAGAGAAGATAAGCCTTTACTTAGAACAGAAAGAAGGATCCAATGTCTTGGTTGAGCGTCTCAGGCTTTTATATTAACTGCGTTCAGATTGAACATCAGATAAGAATAGGCTCGCATGTTGAGTATCCTGAAGGCCTGCGGGGGAAGAGACTAGTTTTCAATCTAGAGGGTGAGGCTAATATCTGCCTTATGCAGTGTGTTGCAGCTTATAAATGTTTTGCTAAAGGCATGCACCTGGATAATATTCGTAAACGATGTGGAGAAGCAGGATGGTGTCTCAGACACATTAATTGGCCAGCAGATGTCAATTCTGCAGTAACATTTGAGGACATCACCAAGGCGGAGAAAATAAATAGAGTCAGTATATTTATCTATTCACTAGAAAGAGATGAAAATGCGAGTCGACGACGACACTATATCACACTAGCTAACTAGGAAAAGATGGAGCGGGCATAAAGACATTATTTCATTGTTGATGTTGGAAGCTCAATGCTTAGTATTATTAACAGATTTTAACCAGTATGTACGCAATATTAACTCCCGCCCTGAAAAGTTCCCATCTCACAACAGCTTTTGTTATTGTTGTTTGATAACGCTCCCACCAGACCGTATGTTAGCTCACGAAGATACATGTAAAGTACATCAAACTCTTAAATTTTATCCTGCAGAAAATTACTTTCCACAATTATGGACGGAGATATGCTTCTAGTCACACGTGCTTTTTTGTGATTTTGAGTGTATGTTAGATCGCTCAAACCCTAAAGGGATGATATAATCACGTCACAATTCGGTGGCATATGCTTACATTGTCATTGACAAACAGATGAACATTGTCGAGAATGACACCTATCTAGGTAAGGACGCTGTCAATCACTTTGTAAGCACCCTAGAAGCGTCATGGGCTAGAATCAAGAGGGGTCTAGTATCCTATGAACTTCACATGTCCCAGCAACAGCAAGCAATATTTGAGAAAAAACAGCCTGTGAACTCTATGTTGAACCTTTTAACGGGAATGATGTAATCAAAGTCCATCATCATCACGACCAAACAATACGATTCCACAATTATAAAGCGACTTACTATGATAGATGTAATTTGCAGTGTATACATTCATACAAGTTCCTGTACACTTTTTCGCACAACGCTTCCTATGATTTAGGAGTAATCTTAAACTAGATGAAAGACCAGGGATGAAAATAGATATATTAGCTAGGGACGGATTTAAGTTTATGAAAGTTGATGTGAACAACTTACGATTATTGGACAGTTTAGCCCTTCTCAATGGATGACTTAGAAGAATAGCGTAAGATCAGATTGATAGTAGGAAACCCACCACCCTCACATTGGCTATGTTAAAGGGTGTAAATAAAACTGCCATCCCTCAACTGTTGAAGGGTAAATAATCATTCTGCTATAATTACTTATCATCTATGAGTGTACTAGATGAACCGCACCTTCCTTCATGTGATAAGTTTTACAACACACTGAAAGACGAGGAGTTATCAGAAAAAGAGTATAAACAAGCCTTAGAAATTTTTGATCTAGCTAAATGTCGTAACATAGGGGAGTCCTATACCTCAAAGTAGACACTGGGTTGTTGGCTGATGTGTTCACTGTCTGGCGAGATATCATGCTCACTCTCTACAAATTGGACATTTCCAGCTACATTTCTCTATGCTCATCCGTTTAGGATGCATTCTTGCTTAAATCGAAAGTTGAACTTGATGTTGTGTCAAACCCAATTTTATATGATTTACTTCGCCTAAATCTCCGAGGAAGGTTCACCAGTGTGACGAGACAGTACATAAATGTGGAGAACCAGCACACAGGGTTAGATGTAGGTGATGATAGTAGTTATATCATCTGCCTGGATTTTAACAGTCTATACGGAGCGTGTATGACAGAACTCAACCCGTCCTCGACTCAAGTCCATTACATTCAGCGGTCAACCCCACAGACGCATTCATAAATTTTAACATAATGTTCATTCAAAACAGGAATTTTCTCAAGTATAAATTAATGTTATAATATATTAGCATATTGTGTATATATAGGCATAGGATAGGTTAGGTTAGGTGTTTAGGTTCTGTTGGCGATTATTTGTATTTGTAGTACGTGGGTGTAGCATTTACAGCGTTGTGATTCGAACAAAATTCGTCAGTGAAGCACTTGTTCCGGATATGTTCGAACGTCAGCAGTTGTGAGTCGTGTGTAAACCGTTTTTCATTCATAAACAGGGGGTTTGGCGGGTTCATGGAATCACTTTTGGATCTTTGTTTGAAGGACGGGCTGCTGAACTACTCCCTCGCGGAGGGATTCGGAAACTGTCTCACAATGAGCGTCTCGCGCTGCTAGAGCAGGGCTTGGAGAATATCACATGTGACGAGGCAAAGGGGTATTGGGTGTTGTGTGATACATTGCAGGTTAGTCCAGAGGTATCGAGGTATACAGATGAACTCCCCCTTGTTCTTTCCTATACTTGCATTACCGAGGAACACATTTCACCCTACAGTAAGAATATTCTTACAGAAAAAAGATGAGGCTTGCCTAAGAACAATATTAAATTAATTGCTTCTCACCTCCCTCAGAAAGATTATCTGGTTAGTCTTGACTTGTTACAGCTGCTCATGCATATTGGATTAGAGGTAGCTAAAGTTCACGACATCTTCGAATTTGAGCAAGAGAGCTACCTCAACCAATGTGCTGCTTACCTTCCAAATACGGCACCCCCTTGTGTGCAGGAAATAAATTCACGGGATTTTTTTTAAATGTTTAATGCCCTTCCCTGATCACTGTTATGTAAAAAAAATCGAAATTGTAATTACATTGGCCGCAATGGGGTCCGGAAAATGGCGTGTGACGTCACGATTTGGTGGTCGCCCGTGACGCAGACTCCTGAAGCCAGTCGCCCGTGACGTAGACTCCTGAAGCCAGTCGCCCGTGACGTAGACTCCTGAAGCCAGTCGCCCGTGACGTAGACTCCTGAAGCCAGTCGCCTGTGACGTAGACTCCTGAAGCCAGTCGCCCGTGACGCAGACTCCTGAAGCCAGTCGCCCGTGACGCAGACTCCTGAAGCCAGTCGCCCGTGACGTAGACTCCTGAAGCCAGTCGCCCGTGACGCAGACTCCTGAAGCCAGTCGCCCGTGACGTAGACTCCTGAAGCCAGTCGCCCGTGACGTAGACTCTTGAAGCCAGTCGCCCGTGACGCAGACTCCTGAAGCCAGTCGCCCGTGACGTAGACTCCTGAAGCCAGTCGCCCGTGACGTAGACTCCTGAAGCCAGTCGCCCGTGACGTAGACTCCTGAAGCCAGTCGCCCGTGACGTAGACTCCTGAAGCCAGTCGCCCGTGACGTAGACTCCTGAAGCCAGTCGCCCGTGACGTAGACTCCTGAAGCCAGTCGCCCGTGACGTAGACTCCTGAAGCCAGTCGCCCGTGACGTAGACTCCTGAAGCCAGTCGCCCGTGACATAGACTCCTGAAGCCAGTCGCCAGCCAGCTTCAATATGCGCGAGTTGCCACAAATATTTTTTTGTTCATTTTTTGCGTACATTTCCGAATACATTTGTTTTGTTTTTTCTTGCCAATCCTATGTATAATGAACACATACAAAAGATTATGGCTGTAGAACATCCATACTGTCCCAAGACACTGTATTATATGTGTCCACATATATCCAATGTTTCATGTTCATTTATGTATATTTACACACTATACACTATCACACACTATATACATTCACCATCAACACACTCAGAACTCCGCGAGTGTGAGCTGCCACACCCAGCCAGCCCTCCCTCACTCCTCCAAAACCTAGCTTACTCCTTACACCTTACTCGCCAACATTGCTCCTCCCACCATACTGTTATTGTTTTTATTACACTATTTACACACGTTATGTATACGTATCTCCATGTTTTATTCACCATAATTATGCAAGCAAGCCGGCATTGTGTCCAAACAGCTCAGTGGCCACCATACACTGCATGAGAACTCACACAGCAGAAAGCAGAAGACGCTACGAGTACGACGCCACCTCCGTCACCAAAATGGCTCCTCCCAACATACTCCTGTTGTTGTTATTACACTATATACAAACATTGTATCCCATGTACTAATGTGTTCACCACAGCGAACCACTAAGCTAGTATGATGAGCAAAACAAGAGTGGCTGCCACACACAGTGAGGCTACCTGAATTCCCTCTCTCCCTCCTTCACCAAAATTCCTCCTCCCACAATACTACGCACATATGTACACGGGTATATATACACACATGTTATATACCCATGTACATATGTGCTCACCATAGCGAACCACTAAGCTAGTATGGTGAGCAAAACAAGAGTGGCTGCCCCACACACAGTGACGCTATCTGGATTCCCTCCCTCACCAAACTTCCTCCTCCTCCCACAATACCTCGTGATTGAATCATTGATATTTCAACATTGTACACAGTCATTAGCACACTGAGGCTCTGTTGTAATACTAACATGTCTAAATAATACAAGTTATATATATATATATATATATATATATATATATATATATATATATATATATATATATATATATATATATATATATATATATATATATATATATATATATATATTTGACATTATTAGGCGATATTAGTTCAGTCACAAGCTGAACAGCAGTGCTGTGAGCTCATGCTGCGTGCGCCAGCCTTGGTTGCTCACTCAGTACTGAGGCTCTCACACCCAGGAATGTTACCCACGATTTTTTTTAAATGGCGTCTGTTTACAAGAGCCCTGAGGAAGCTGATGTGAACCCCATGTAGCCGCGGGAGTTTTGAATAAAACTCTAACAATATAAGATCCCGGAGGAGCGTTGTGCACCCCTTGTCAAGTGCCTGCAGGCGTGTTGCGCAGTTCAGTGGCTTTCAAATTCATATCAAACTCTATATATTTAAAGAGCCTCACAGATGTTTCTAAATATGGGAACAAACACAATCTGGTCACAGATCGTAGAGGCTTCCTGAAACACGCTCGAAACCCTTTCCTCAAGAGGAGCCTTTTGTTAGTTTAGGATCGTGTGATATGCACTATCAAGCAGAAGATTCTCCTCGTCAACACTCCTACATACCTGGGTTATCAAATACTTCAAATTGCTAAGAGGCGGCTCTATGAGTTCTGGTATGATATGGTAAAACCTGCGTATGGGGATAAAGCGAGTCTATTATATACAGACACAGACTCTTTCATCATTAAACTCAACTGTCGGGATTTTTTGAAGAGCTTAATAAGTCTCCTCTTTTTGACTGCATGGATTTTAGTAATTTTCATGACACTCACCCTTCCTACTAGTAAGCACGTGAGGGTGAACCAGGATTGCTCAAGTCAGAAATAGGGTCTAAGATTATTAACGAATAAATTGCTCTCAGATCTAAAACATACTCTTTCACCACTCAAGATGGTGAGCACACTTGTAAGTGTAAAGGTGTGCCATTCCACCTCCGCGAGAAACTATCACATGACTCTTTTCAGCACCCTTTTAAAATAAACACTTCAATCAGGTTTGTGTTTAGATCTATATACAATGTGCAAGGAAAGATCTTTACGTGTAGTAAATGCAGAGGTTTGTCGGCATTTGACGATAAACGTTACATTCTTAGCCCCACACAGTTCCTAGCATATGCACATCCAGATATCCCCAGATATCCCATCCAGATATATCCAGATATCCAATAACAATGTATTGGGGATGGATGTAGAAGTAGGTAGAGTAGAAGGGATGTAGTAGAAGTAAAAAAGATGGATGTAGAAGTAGGAGAGGAGGAGATTGATGGGACAGAAGAAGTGTTTATAGAGGACGATGAAGCAGTAGAAGTGGGGCAACCACAGAGACTCTACCCTATATTCCTTCTCTGGAGCAAGCGAGATGCTTCAGCTCCAAAATTATTCAACTCTCACTAGATTTACGTTGTACAATTTTAGTTAATTTAGTATTAAGATAGATAGATAGATATTACATATGGGTAGAACTATATACTAAAGGGAATAGGATCTTTATTACTATTATTGTTTGTGAACTGTGTTAACTGTAAGAACTATGATTAGTTTAAAAATGCTGCTGTAAATATAATTTTGTGAATAAACTCCTGTAAATGATTAATGTTTGTATAAATACCTTCACCATTTCCTAAGTTTTATCAGTCTTAACGAAGCATTAGTCATGGACAGTTTCTATGATATAATCCATGAGGAACATCTAGATATATTCCGAGAACCCGTCTCGGGTTATTATAGCTGGGTATTTAAACAGTGGAAATTTCTTCTTGTGCAGTAAACTTGTAAGGAAGTATCAACACATGTTCTCCTCGATAATTGTAAGTGGTGAGGGAATACGCTGAAATTCGGTCAGACCCACAAATTAAAAGGATGCTGATCGAGCATTCAACCATTATTGATCCTGTGGAAGGGCGCATGGATAAGGACTCGCATATCTTAGTAATCAATGACGACCTTTTTACAGAGTGTGCCAATTCGAAAATCGTATCAGACATCTTTACTAGAGGACGGCACTTCTTGGTTTCCGTTATATTAATTACTCAAAATAAACTTTTTCATGGTAAATATTCGAGGAATATTAGTTTAAATGCTTCTCATTTCATATTAATTAAATCAAGAGACCTCTCACAAATTGAAACAATAGACGACAAATATTTGGGAAAAAGGATTCAAAGATATTTTTGGAGTTATATAAGAAAGTTATTAGCAAATCCTACGAGAATTTGCTAGTTGATCTGGGCTTGAACACACCCTCTACTACAACATTGCGTAGTAATATTGTTAACGAACCAATCTGTGAGATAGTTTACCAATGGTGAGCAAGAAAGATGTACTGGAACGAATATATAACGACCCCTTATCTACCGGTGGGCTGGGAGAAGTTCAGAGGTTGTATAATGCTGCTAAATTAATTAACTCCAGAATAACTCTATCCGATGTAAGGGATTATCCGGAAACCTCTGAGTCCTATACTCTTCATTATTTACACCCACGTAAATTCACTCGGCGACGAGTATTAAGCCCTAAAGCGTGACTATTTCAAGCTAAAGATCTGGCCGAGATGAGTTTATTGGACAAACATAATGATGGGGAGAAATATTTATTTGTATGTGTAGATATATTCTACAGGTTTGCCCAAGTAGTGCCCTTGTGCAGCAAGGCTTGGAAAAATACAAGTAAAGCTCTGGCTCTAATTCTAGATAACCACATTCTCAGGGGAGTGCGCAAAATTAATTCTGATCAATGTGGAGAATTTTATAACGCTTCTATGAAGAAGATGTTGGCATCAAAGAGAGTTAAGTTATATAGTGTATTTTCTCAGAATACCAAGGTTTTCATTGCTGTGTAACGGCTGTCTTACACCGACACCTCTTCCTTAGACCTGTCCCTAATCGCTTAGACAAACTGAGGTCATGTCGTCATGCCGAAACTCTCAATCTCGCCAGTGGACCGACTACGTCCACGCAAGCCCTCATAGCGAGAGTAATCTTCAAACTATAATTTGGGACAGTCTCCAGCATCGCACTAATCTGCCAAAGCCAGTCTTCCACTCGGCGGTTGCGTTCCACCTTATAAGACGGCAACTCCGTACCTAGAAAAAGAGTGTCGGCAGAGTCATCTTTGGGAATCAGACTCATAATTCCCGGTGTGTGACGCGAGGCTACTGGAAGTGTGTTGGTGTAGGGGTTGAGGCTGGGGTTGGGGTTGAGGTATCGTGTGGGCGGCCTGGGGTTGGGGTATGGATTGAGGTTGGGGGTTAGGCCGCCTGAGGTTGGGGTATGGTGTGGGTGGCCTGGGGTTGGGGAGAAGGTTGGGGTATGGTGTGGGCGGCCTGGGGTTGGAGTAGGTATGGAGTGGCCTGGGGTTGGGGAAAAGGTTGGGGTATGGCATGGGCGGCCTGGGGTTGGAGTAGGTATGGTGTGGCCTGGGGTTTGGGGAAGGGTTGGTATAAGAGTTGAGGTTGAGATTGGTATAGAAGTTGAGGATGGGGTTGGTATAGGAGTTGGGGTTGTTGTAGTGATGGGTGAGGTGTAAGTGGGTGTTGTGGTATTGGTGTTATGTGAGGTAGTTCCTGCTGTTGGTGTGGTTGTTCATGTTACAGTTGAACAGGTTGCTGGTCATGTTCCCTACTTGACGACGTGGGGCGTCCTACCACACTAACTGATGCCTCCTGTCCAGCTCCCTGTATCCCCTGTTGGTATGGCGTCGATGTTATAGGTGGGGGAACCAAAGACGGCACCCCCCCACTCTTGGGACGAATCCTCGAATGATTCTACACTCATGTCTATAACCATGTCTGTACTTGAATGGGAAGATACCCTCGACTGCCCAGTCCTATGCATAACCCGTGACACCGTCGCCCCAGTCCCACTGACTCCACCTGTGACGTCAGCTAGGCTACCTGAGCGGTCCACCAGATCCCCCGTAGTATCGGAAGAGGTGCTCTCCTCTAAGCTTGCACTCCCCCTGGTTCCTTCTGACTGGTCACTGTCTGTAACATTCCCTGTAATTCCCGGTGCGCCATGCCTCTTGTAACTATCATTTAATTCACACTCGACAAGGATTCTCACTACAACCGAAATCTGACACAACTAACAAAAATTCACAGCTCTTTTCCAAAAGAGAAAACTACTAAATTCCAAAAAACAGGAAATACACGATTAATCGAGAGAATCACTGAAGTGAATCCAATGAATGAGCGTCTGCCCCGCACTCGTGTCCAATCATGAAATAATCCGCAGATCTATTACCGAAAACTAAACCTGTTACGTTAAAACAAAATAAAGAATATAATTTATATGAAACCAATTAAAATGATAAAGTAATTAACGCACAGCACTCGTGATGGATTAATAAAGAATATTTACTGTATACTGAATTGAATTTTCACAAAAAACTGCGTTTTTACTCAATGCTGGACTGACAAATTTTCTGCACCCGGAAAAAATCTATCACCCAAATATCGCAAAACTCCCTTAATTCGCAAAAATGATTTTTTCGTTCACAGATATAAATAAGTTATTACTTAATACTGGCGATGTATACAAAACAATACTGACACTTCGGGCGGTTTCAACACTCATTAATTCGATTTTCCGTCAAAATCCGAGGTTTTCACCTCAACTGGACTCTAACAAAAAAGTATCACAACACGATTTTCTCGAAAAATAACGAAATTCGGCAAAAATGTAATTATCACTGTCTAATGCTTAAGAACAAAATTACGTCCCTTGCACGCACTAGAGAGTAATACTGGCCCTAGATTATACACAAAACATGCAAATTCGAATTTTCCCAAAAAGTCCGATTCTAGCACAAGCAGGACTTAAAAAAAATTCCACTTACGTTTCTACCAAAAAAAAATTCTGTCTAAAAATGCAATTCTAACGTCTTACTGGTAAAAACTAGAAAACTATCACTCGCATCGACTGGGGAATCCTAATGATGCCCAGATCATATACGTGATCCGCAAATACAAATTAATCACAGTTAACGACTTTCCGACGTTGACTCAGCCGAAAACTTATCCCAAAATACTTAGAAATATTTCCAGGAACTCTTTAGAACATTTACAACGAAAATCACTATCCCTTAACATAAACTCCTTCACTAACTATGGGGACTGACATATAGTCCTAAGTCCAGAGGATTAACTACTCTCTAGAAACCACGCCTCTGACTTAGACTAATAGAATAGGGAATAGAAATAATAAATGTATGGTCTTAGCCCAATGTACAAGAAAATTACTGAACACTTGGGAAAAATTTATAACAGGGAACTGAATTTAGGGGAAAACTTTATTCTCTAGAAAAATGCCATTAAGGGAAATTTCTTTATATAAATTTAACCTATACTTAATTAAAGATTCACTCGCCTTAATCTTATAATCGCTCCTACCAGCTCGCCGTACCGCGCCTAGCCTAGGGGTCTCAACCATCTAGGTTCCAACAGAGCAACACGCAGCTTTCAGCAACAATTAAGACTAGATGCGACTCAACCTCCACTAAGTGTGCGATCACTTAGTCGTTGAATCGCTGCTAAGTAGTATACTAGCCCGTCCCTCGAAAGCCGCAACCCCCTTCACTGATTTAACGTTTTTCCTAGCGTTTTGGGGCGTCTAACAACGCCCTTGAATAAATCTCCTGGCGTCCCACAGATAAATCCGCCCAGACAGCCCACAAGAAGCTGCTGTTGAGAGTATGGCGGCTCCCAACACCTCTGAATCAATTGCAACGGGTCGAGTAAGGTACCCAGTCCAATCAACTCGGAGCGGTCTCCTTACCCAATAAATCTTAACAGCCTAACATACTAACTAATCCTTAATCGTATCAGCCCCCACGACCCCAAGATTCGCCAACCTCACTCAACCGCACTGTTGTGAGGCGCACTGCTAATCCTGGCTCGCGACTGTCCGCCCTAACACCTACGCACATGTCCAAATGGCAAGATGCATGAGCCTTTCAACAATTTCAAACAAAATTGTTGAAACCACCACTGTGCACCATTGTAACACGGGGAAGGGCTTCGCTCCTTCTCCACCCGTCCGTATTCTTATTCAACTTTCTTCAAACCAAGGGACCCCAGGGCTATTACTCTAGCCGAATCCCACGCCACGTGGTCTTAAGCCGTTTGACTGGCTTAACATTCTACAACATTTATGACGTGGAAGTAGACCTCTAGCAAAGCACTAGAATCTTCTTACGCTACCACCACCAGACCATTAACACTTAGCAATAACCGAGGTCTGGATCGATTATGCTCTCAATAAACCTTAAGGCTTGATCCCCAACTAGTTGGTATGGGAGGGATGAATTACGTTAAAGTGTGGAAATATTACCAATCAAAGGGATAAAGAATTCTTAATTGGTGTTAGAATCTGCGGCCCAACGAACCTCGGCCTCATGGGAGCCACGTGGCCAGGACATGTAAAATAGTACATGAAATGGAAATTAATAAAAAGGCAATTTACTAGCTAAATGATTTATTCCAAAACTAAACAAAATCTAATTCAAAGCACTCCCTGGCTTAACACTCCTTGTTTTAAAAGGCAATGAGATGACTAATGTGGGAGTTTTCTTTTTTGCTTTCACGACTGCAATGCGTACGTCGCCAATGTACATGTGGCAGACGCTTCACGAAACTGTCGGAATTAGCAGAGAAAATACGAGAGCAACCATACAGGGCCTGGTAGCAAGGTCGAGTTAGAGTCCTTGAGGGTCTCTTCTCAGACTAGCCTCACCTGGTCCTGCTCCACGTTGATCGTTGGAATCTCCTCAATGATTTAACACTTTAAGGGACTCCCAGGGTCCTCATAACATTTATAGTTTAGTGAATATAGGCAACTCGGTGTTGAAGACACTTAGAGCTGAAGGCTTGTGTAATATTGACAGTATTCAGAAGTGGTTCAACGGAAACACCGCATAAAGCTTAACAGTAGTTTATTTACTAACTTAACCACTAATACAAAGGGTGCTTGATTTACTTTAGATTGGTGTCAGAAAGGCTATGGTTGCGTTAGCGAGACTCTTGACGTCTGGCTAAACGACTCGTATCCACTCGTAGAGAAACACCTAACTTAACACAGTTGACAGCCAATCATTAACACGGCAACCTAACTGCCGGTATGCAAAGGGATCACAAGAGTTCCAACCGGATACTCGGGTAATGATGATATGCAATAAATCACAAATAAACTGTCAATGGGACAGGCAATAACATGCACAATAATATCACACACAATAACTAAATGTGTGGTGTATGTGAAGCTCACATTCAACAGACGAGTGAAATGCCGTGATACCACACAGATAAACACGCATTCACCGTCGATTCACCTATAGCCTGTGACAGGTATGAGAAGGTGAGAACTGTGGTTGATACCTCAGATCAACACAGACACAATAAAACAATGACAAGATCTTGTACTTACAGATGGGGGTACCTCTCTTTATTCACTCACTCACTCAGGCACATTTATGCAAGCACTCGTAGGTGGCCTACGTAGACACGGAGGGTACTTGCAGTAGGGCGGGCTGTATGCTTAACAGACAGACACACGCGCACCCACTGGCACTGGCGGTAAGGTGGTGACGTCAAGTAGTACAGTGAGGGCGGCGGCGGGCGCTCGAGGCTACACGCTCAGGACGAGTGGCGGCGGCTGTGGTACCATGCAGGTACACTTGTGGTAAAGTCACACACAGGTTACTTAGGCGGCAGCACTGCCTTAGTTCACTCTAAGTCACTCACAACGATCTCTGTCACCAGGGGTTACCTGATACCAGTCTGTTTCGCTCTGGAGATTTGTCACTTTAGGCTTCTGAACAATATATTCACACTCGTGATTCTGGGCGAGTGTGGGTATATCGAAAAGACGCTGAGTTAACTTGAGGTGAGCAATGGACGGTGTTCAGTCTATTGGCCGATAGACAGAACAGGACACGTCCTCTATGTAAGAGCTTCCTCAAGAGAATGCTTTTTCCTGAGGCTCAGTGCATTTTGTGGGGCACAACACAAAAGAGTTACAATTTGACCAATAGCATTGCAGCAAAAGAACAGGAACCAATCATAATGACCGTTTGATGATCAGTAGGAGAGGGGACGTCATGAACACGTCACGACCATGTCATAGCTGTTATTCTCCCAGCGCCGGTTGACCCCAGAGGTCAGACGGTAGCCTTGTTGGCGTCTCCCCTCTATGTCACGGTGGCACTTCCTGTGTACTCACTGACCCTTCGTTGTGGCAAGTATGCTTAATTAACTTCTCTGTATCTACTTCCTGCCTGGACATACGGCGGCCTCCATATTATGAAAGTGTTCCTGGTTAAGTGGGCGTTCTAGAGATACCCAACATGCCAGGTCACTCTCCAGGGTTAAGAGAGATGGGCTTGTGCACGAAGGTCTGTGCACTGTGCACTGCAATGAGCCATTCAAGTCAGCTGTGGGAGAATCTTGAGAAACCATTCTCTGACAACTAACTTCCTATACTCAAAACCATAGCAACTATACCTTTTATGACGACCAGCGGTGGTAGTGCTGGTCTAGGGGAGAGGTGGGTAGAGGTCACCTTCCCGCGTCATTGCTTTTTCCACACTGATCTTCCCTCTCGCTCCTCTATACAGATGGGTATCCCTACGCCTGGCTTCACTAAGTTCACTCATAGGGTTTTAGTTGAACAACTAATCTCTGTTGTACTGAACGACCCAGATGGTTGAATTCTTTTAACTGAAGTTAATTACACAGGCATCTTAGGGAAGAGCTATTTCCGATTACAAATTGACTATTTGACATTTAAGAAATACTGAATGTGGAAACTCTGATGACCCGTGACCGCCAGGTCGTTGAGGTCACTCCGCGCCAAGGCCTAGTCCCGGCTCGTGACGTCACTGATGGTGACTTACTCATTATGCTGACAATTAGGATACTCTTGATACTACAAACAGGAATACTATTGAATACAATTTGAATGAAGACTAATTTCTCTAAATTACTGAATTCATTATACGATACTATGAGACAAAGGCGCCCGTCATTTTGTATTTCAACTGCCAATTTCCAGGGGATGCCCCGTGCTCCCAGTCAGTTCCCTACACGTGACTCCAACTTCCCACACTCCCATGTCTGAGAAAGAACGTACTGGATCATTCCTACAACAACCTAGCTTGTTACAGGTTTATATGTACTCTAAAAGGTAAACTTTACAAGTTTATGACGGCGCACAACACTTTAAAATACATGGCATCTCTACCAGATATTGTGAAAACGTATAATTTAATTCCTCACAGAGGATTGAAGGAGAAGACACCCCTTCTCAGATAACGCAGATACAAACACTATCTGTACCTAGTGAGCACGCCGAACAATTTGACTTAATGTATAAAAGCCAAAGAAAATCAAAGAGATCCATCATTACTCGACTGGCTGTCGTTATACAGTACATATCACACTATCTGATCATATTTCCAAGTTTAAGAAGGGTTTTAAGCAGCAGAACACACGAGAGATATTTACAGTTATGCAAATTGATCAGTCAACATATCCCATTATACTTCCTGAAAGATTTAAATGGGGGAGGAAATTGATGGTGACTTCTATAAGGAAGAATTAACACCTACACACCTTACTCAAACCTTTAATATTGAAAAGGTATTGGGCTAACGCAAAGTATCTGGTAAACTTCAGTATAAAGTCAGATACGCCAGATATGATCAAGAATTCGATCAATGGATCGATGCTGGTAACATTACATTTATAATGAAGAAACCCTTAGTTTATAAATACAAGGAAATGATTCAGCTATTATCCAAGCTTCAGTATTCCACGAGAAAACAGCTGATTGAAAAATTTAAGAAACCACATATAAAGTGTTTATCAGAAATTTTTAATAACTTTTAAAAAAAGATTACCTGTGTCCGACAAGGTAATTAAGATGTTGGAAAAATATAAATTGCTTATTCGGTCACTAGCCTGCAAGAAGCCTTCTGCAACAACTAAGAAATAAATATTAATAAAAAAATTGGGGGGGGGGGGGGAGTATTTTATCCATTATCCTGCCGATAGCAGCTAGCTTAATTACACTCTTGTTCAGCAGTGAAAACAAAACAAAACTAACAATGAAAGAGTATTATTTCTTACCACGTAAAATAATGGACGGCAGGAAAGCCACACTCAGTCCTGCTCATCAAACTGTGAAACCCACTCCTCAGTTACATACCAACCCTTCCATAAAACATTTAATAGATTTGAAATTTAAAGTAAAAGACCATGAATATGTGAGATCCTTGTTAAATCATTATGATGGAAGTGGGATGGTTCGATGGGATCTGAATGGAAATTTATTGTCCCCCGTATCTGGCATTCATATAATAAACGACATCATACATAAAATGACAGTACTTAAATCAGTTTTTTACGTGATAAATTACCCATTGTTCAACTGTTTTTCACACTAACTTCTACACCTCGAGATTTATTCCGCAATACTACGACAAGCAGTCAAGTGTGTGAGACTCCTTCAGTTAAGAGACAGGCAACTGGGAAGATTGATCCACACAGTAAAATGTAAGTAATCCAGTAAATATACTTCCTGGATCGCATATTAACAGGTGAGTGTATATATATGTGAATGTAAGTAGGTTTACTCGGTAAAAAGCAGTCTAAGAGCGATGGACACTCACGTGATATATGCCACCAACGTATCAGATACGAATTTATTCCCAAATAACAATCCAGCATCTTTCCAAAATCGATTGTTTAATCGCCTAGAATTAGATCCGAGGAGATCTTATGAAATGTATCTACAAAAATTACTTACTCACCACATATCATTATATTATTAAGCGTAATAATCCTGAGGCATATATACGTATAGGGCTTACATATGAGACTGAGAGTTAGGAGAGTTATTTGTATTCAAAGTATGTCTTATCATCCAATGTTTTAGCTTGAACCATAAAAGAAATTAATAATATGATTAATTCAGAAATAGCCATCATATTTTCAAATAATGCAAACTGAATTTTTAAGGAAAGACATTTTAAAAAATTTCACCTAAATACGGATTAAATTTTATTAAGTATGATTCTTCTTCCAATCGAAACAAGCTCATTATTGTGATTAGTGAGGAGAATATTAGCTCATCAATGGGGCATAGAAACGTCCGTAGAGTTTCATTATCATTTGGGACTACTCTTGGGAAAGTGCTAGGTGTATGTGAATATGACATTCGCAAAAAAGACGGAATGCCTCGAGTTTAGTTGATACGTGCCTATTCACACCAATGCTTAGAGGAGGGGTTCATATTCTAGGCATTTATTGCGATAAGGTCACTTCTACTAGATATGGGAATTAGTTCGTAAATATTTTGGATGTAATCCCCCTAAATGAAAATGACAACAGCAACAATAAAAAACTATACCTACGACTTAACACCAATATGATAGATATTTACTTAACTTAAAGTAAGATGTCGACTTAACACCAATATGAGTCAGTATCCCTATCAGGGATCAGGATGGTAACCCAATATATTTTGATGAATATATTTATGATGTTCATGTACTATGTACTGCTCTCTTGTTACACCAACAGTGACTGCCCAGACAGGTACAGGAGGAGTGTTGTTAACGCTTATGTCGACTGTGCTCTCAGTCACAGCTCAGGATGGAAGCAAGTCGATGAAGAACTCTGTAGGGTAAGGCAGGTCCTAGTCAACAACGGCTTCTCCAATGGTTTCGTTGAAGACATCATAAGATGGAAGGTGAAACGCCATGCAACCTCTGAAGAGACAACTAACACAACACCTATACCCCCTATTAGACTATTTTACAGGAACTTCTTTTCCACAGCTCATAAAAATCCATGTCCCCTCGTTCTGTTACTATCCTCGCACCTCCTCCGGCCCCCATTTCGTCTATGTCCAAGTGACCCTAGTTATCCCTACAGACAAAAATCAGAAGATACAATTGACGATTTACTATAAAACCACGAAAACGGCCAACCTACTCATGAGAAACTCCAGACATAAAGCAGAACGCTTTAAAAGAGACCAATGTCGTCCTTCAAATGCCCACTTGGGGACTGTAAGCCTCAAAGAGCTCAGTATATAGGCAAGACAACAACATCTCTTTCCAGGCGATTAACGATGCATAATCAACAGGGCTCCATTAAGGAACATATTATCTCTTCCCACAGCCAGACCATAACCTTAGAAGTCTTGACAAAAAACACGGATATCATCAATACATACAGCGATAGCAGGCGGCTTGATATCTGCGAGGCACTACACATTAAAAAGTCGACACCAGCAATCAACAGCCAATTAATGCACAACTATATTCTACCCACTTCAAGACTCCGCACCAATATATTGGTGTGGAGTGGTGTGCACTGGACATTCCGCACCCCTTGCATTCTCACTTCCCACGTCAGTTCCTGGCCGGAAGAACTGTTTTTACCAGCAGGACCAGCCGGTGGATCGCTGAGCGACCTCAACATCATATCGTAAACAATATCGAGGACGAAAATCAAAACCTGTCGGTATTCAACCTAGAGTTCTGCAACACCGACAAAACATCAATGAAGATTACGTTCACCACCATAGCTGCGGTCACCCAGGCTGCCACACAAGGATTCTACTACTTCGGTCTAAAAATACCACCAAATAAAAAAGGTAATAACCTAATCGATCCAGTTCCTGAGGTTCCATGGGTTCTCAATAGGTTCCTGAGCCTATTGGGCTCTGTCATATCTACACTTGAAACTGTATATGGAGTCAGGCTCTACCACATCACTTCCTAATAAATGGCGTGTTCCTGGTGCACTGGACATTCCGCACCCCTTGCATTCCTTGGGCAGGAAAGACAGCACCAATATAGAATCATCAAGAAATATGGGCCAATAGGCCCTTTGCAGTTACTTCCATTCTTCTTGTTCCTTTAACTTACCCAATATTATACCCATTAGTAACTATTTTATTAACTATAACTATTAGTTATAGTTAATAAAAATGCATTTTGGAGAATTGATTTTTTAATTACCATCGAAATAAATAAACATGAAATAAATAAACAGTGAAAATAAACATCTTATTTATGTTGCACCTCCACAGGCCCCAAGCCCGGGCGTTCGCGCCCGCCGCGATCCGCTCCGAGGACATTATCAGGTGGGGAGTTTGACTGGGGCGGTACATCTGTCAAATGATAACGCAGGTGTCCTAAGGCCAGCTCAGCGTGGACCAATATAGAAGCATCAAGAAATCAACCCGTTCTCGCACTTTCGTATAGTCAATATTGACTTATTTAGTACGTGCAAACATATTAGTTTACCTTGAAAAGCTTCATAGAAAACACCGACCTTACCTAACCTTCTTAGTATGTTAAGATAAGCATCTTATTGTTTCGTAATTACAATTATTACTTAACGTGGACAGAAACCTCGCGTAGAGCAAAATGCTGGCTTGATCCTGATTTTCAGTACGAATACGGACTGCGAAAGCAAGGCCTATCGATCCTTTTGACTTTTGATCCTAGGAGTTTTAAGCAAGAGGTGTCAGAAAAGTTATAAGGGAAGGCATCAGAGATGCCTTCGTGCTCGAAGGCATCTCTGCCTTCGACCTCATCAGCAGGGATGGCCTGTTCAAGATCCTCCCCATCCGATCTTGGATGCTGCCATCCGGATGCCTGTGTCCTGAGCTCTCTCCTTTATGGCAGCGAGTCTTGGACATTCCGCACCCCTTGCATTCCTTGGGCAGGAAAGACAGCTGAATGCGCTGCCTTCGACATGCGTCCACATGTGGCGCATCTTGGACACATCTTCAAACAACGTCCTGGGGAGAGCACCAGCATGTACAATGCGCTGCCTTCGACAGCGTCCACATGTGGCGCATCTTGGACACATCTTCAAACAACGTCCTGGGGAGAGCACCAGCATGTACAATGCGCTGGTTCGGGCACGTTGTGCTTTTGATAGTTGAGAGTATTTCCTTCTTGATTTGTTCCTTAATCTGTGAAAAACTTGGAGGTATTTGAACCTGTACAACAGGTAAAGCAGTGGCAGTTTTTGCTAGTGAGTGCCTTATCATTACCATCTATGGCAATGTGACTTGGAATCCAATTTAGGGTGATTGACAGCCCTACATTTTGGGCTTCTTTTCCTATATGTTGGATTTCTGTAAGTTGTATATTATATATATATATTGCTGACTGAATAACAAGCGAAGATCGGTAGATTAGAATCGGTATGAATGATGAAAATAAATTATTCTCAATTGTATAGTTTATGGCCTCTGTTACTAACTCGACCTTGTCAGGAGGTAGAGTGCCAGTTCCAGCGCCATCTAAGAGTCTGCACCCGAACTCCCCGGGAATAGTACATAATGTGGGCAATGCCATCTGGTGGTGGTTATCTAGTACTTGCAAATGGCTAATGATTCCTGCCTTGGTCAGCCAGAAGGGTAGTTGTGAGTCACTCTGGTGAGGTCACTCATCAAGACCAGCGCCATCTAGGGTGTGCTACAGAGCACAATGTCAACTCCCCAGTGGGTTAGTGGCATTTCCTAGCTAAGTCACTGATGACGTTTTTTGTGTCCACAGAGGTGACGTCTGGGGGCAGCGGTACTGGAGAAGGCACTGAAGAGAACCATTTTGGGCCGTCCACAGTCTGGAAACGACCAAGTAAGCCGCCACCGGCAAGTGTTCTTCCATTTTCCGTTTGTTCTTTTCAGCTTTCCATTCCCAATAAGGTTGGATACGCTACTGGACAGTGAAGAAATACTGGGAATTGATGATTGAACGTGAGCACGTTTGATATGGTTTCCTGAGAGAAAGGATTGTACATAGGTGTAGTAAATGCCTATCTGTTCTTTATATATTATTTATGGTGACGGTGTACATATACTTAACATATTTAGGTTGTGGAAAGATACATTGACGAAAGAAAGTGTTTTGTTCATCTCCTTTTTTATGTATTACATAGCCACTTTCTTGAAAGCGTACTACCGACTTGGGGTCGGATACTATCATTTTGGGTCTACCATCAAAGAACCAGTTGCGACTCGGACTGGTCGTAACAGCCTCCTTCAGGGCATATAATTCTGTTTGCAGTGTTGAGCACCCACTATTCAAGCTTCATGATTGGTAGTGTAAACTACCAACTACCCCAGCAGAACCTCTTTCTTGATCAACTGATCCGTCTGTGAAGATGTGCGTCGTTATAGGTCTTGAGATGGTTTCCATTTGTTGTTCTATGACTTTTCTGAGCCTCTGCGAGTCACATGCTGATTTTTTAACTGGTAATGTGGAGAACTGATTGAGATTGATAAAGATTAAGCCACCCAAGAGGTGGCACGGGCATGAATAGCCCGTAAGTGGTACAATTTTTTTTTCTCAGTATTCTGAGGTTGCTTTTAACCATCAAGCTGTTATCGCGGGGGAGGATACTGCTTCACAGTCTTTATGAGGGTGTCCAGCTGCTGGACACCTTTGTTGACCAGGAGAGTGGCTGTGTTGATGGCTCCAGGGTGGCCACTGCATGTGGAGAACTGTTTGTGCTAGATAATATAACACCTTGGATCACGTAACACCTCACCTGCCAGGAAGTCACTTGCTGTGCACCTCAGATGTATTTTGTCATTATTCTCATGTTATTGTTTTAAATTTAGCGACTCGCACCTGGCTATAGTAGCTCAGAATTTAGCTACTGAATTATGTAGCCCATGTAGCCTAAACAATGTAAACAAAAAGAAATGTAACTAGTAATTCTCCCTGGTAGCTTTGTAACTGTTCCTCTCTGGAAGCTTTGTAGGATCTTGGTATTTTTTGTTTGTAGGGTGATTTAAATTGCATTGAATAGCAACATTGCATCGTTAAGCGGCTTTGGCAATCGTTTCCTCAACGGAAGCACCATCAGCTTTAAATATTATTTGATTGCTGCCCACCTGGCAGCCATTCTGATGTACGCGACAAATGTGGGAATAAAGCCATTTTCTTGAGGCATAAGACCTACTACAGTGAGGGCATGGGTTTACCGTTCGAACGCGTCTGTATAAACGCCGTTTGGCAAGCCGTTTGGGAGATTTATTATTGATGATTAACTGATGGCAGCAATTCTGGTGTACGTGAGAAATGTGCCGATGAAGCCATTTTAGTGAGGCGTAAGCCCTAGGGCAGTGAGGGCAAGGGTTAGCCCTTTGAGGCCTTATATCATTAGAACCTTCATCAGTATGGGTGAAGGAGGCGTTAGGGTTACCATGACCGGCAGTCAGTCCTGTACGTAAATTTTCAGTGGACTGGCTGTTTGATTCCTGTTTTTGGGTATCTGGTTGAAGACATTCATTAATTGAAAACAGTTCATGCGGCCGTTGGACTGGCTCCTTCTTCTTGAAAATGAATTTCAGTGATCTCTGGTCATCTGGGTCCTTCTTGTTGACTACATATTGCACATGTCGGCGGGTTGACGATAGTTGACGAGACTTGCGCGGTCCAGGAGAGTGGCGTTGACCACAGTTGCTGACCATGTCACAACTGAGCACGTGTTCCTTACTTCTCACAAACCCATGTGACAGTTGACTTTCCTCGAAGGTCTCGCCGAAAATACCCATGGAAATAAAAAAAATCTTCAATATTCTTATAAAAATAATTGCAAATGTCATCTATAATTTCTTGCGCTTCAATGCGGTTAAGATCCATTCTATGTATAATAACGTTATACTTCAAAGTTCAAAAACAAGACAATGTCACTAGCACAGATAGTGTTTACACCCCGTACACTACGTCTGCAACAACTGTTTGTGTGGAGAACTGTTGTGTGCGAGATAATATAACACCATGGAACACTTAACAACTCACCTGACAAGAAGTCACTTGCTGTGCACCTTAGATGTATTTCATGTCATTATTCTCATGTTGTTATTGTTTTAAATTTAGCGACTCAGACCTGGTAATAGTAGCTCAGAATTTTGCTACTAAAATCTGTAGCCCATGTAGCCTAAACTATAGTCTATACAATGTAAACATAGGAACAAATGTAACTGCAAAAGGCAGAGTTGCCCATAAAAAGGCAGCTCCTACCTATAACGACTTAATAAGAACATAAGAACAAAGGCAACTGCAGAAGGCCTATTGGCCCATACGAGGCAGTTCCTATTTATAACCACCCAATCCCACTCATATACATGTTCAGTAACCCTGTTACTGAACCAGTATTTACCCAAGTCTTTCCTAAATCTAAACTTATCCAATTTATACCCATTGTTTCGTGTTCTGTCTTGTGTTGATACTTTTAATACCCTATTAATATCCCCTTTGTTATGTCCATTCACCCACTTGTAAACCTCTATCATGTCACCCCTAACTCTTCGCCTTTCCAGTGAATGCAACTTAAGGTTTGTTAATCTTTCTTCATATGAAAGATTTCTAATTTGGGGAATTAACTTAGTCATCCTACGTTGGACACGTTCAAGTGAATTTATATCCATTCTATAATATGGCGACCAAAACTGAACTGAATAATCTAAATGGGGCCCAACTAGAGCAAGATATAGCTTGAGAACCACACCAGGTGTCTTGTTACTAACGCTGCGATTAATAAATCCAAGTGTCCGATTTGCCTTATTACGAACATTCATGCATTGATCCTTTTGTTTTAAATTCTTACTAATCATAACTCCCAGATCCCTTTCGCAATCTCAACACCATCTAGCTCGTATCTTGAAACTCTATCATCATTACCTAGCCTCAGAACTTTACATTTATCAGCATTAAACTGCATCTGCCAATCATTTGACCATTTCAAAACCCTATCTAGATCAACTTGAAGTGATAGTGAGTCCTCCTCCGAATTAATTTCCCTACCCATTTTCGTATCATCGGCAAATTTGCAAATGTTGCTACTCAAACCTGAATCTAAATCATTTATATATATTATAAACAACAGAGGCCCCAGGAGAGAGCCCTGAGGTACTCCACTAACAACATTATCCCACTCTGACTTAACCCCATTTATACTAACTCTGTTTCCTTTGGAATAGCCATGCACTAATCCAAGTTAATATAGCACCCCCAATACCATGAGCTTCTATTTTTTTTAATTAGTCTTTCATGTGGCACTGTATCAAAAGCTTTGCTAAAGTCAAGGTACACAACATCACAATCCTTACTACTATCAACTGCCTCAACTATGCTGGAATAAAAAGTTAGCAAATTTGTTAAACATGAACGGCCATTTGTAAAACCATGTTGCGAATCATTTATTAATTTATGTTTTTCAAGATGGAGACGAATTGTATTTGCAATTATTGATTCAAGTAACTTTCCCACAATAGACGTTAGGCTAATTGGCCGATAGTTTAACGCAAGTGATCTATCTCCTTTCTTAAAAATTGGTACCACATTAGCTACCTTCCATGACACTGGCACTCTGCCCGACTCTTGATTTATTAAATATGGTAGACAGTGGCTTGGAAAGCTCCTCTTTGCATTCTTTAAGCACCCTGGCAAACACTTCATCCGGCCCTGTGTATTTGTTTGGTTTTTGTTTTTCTAATTGTTTAATTACATCCTCCCTGGTAACTGCTAAACTAGTCAACCTGTCCTCATCCCCACCCACATAGACTTGTTCGGCTGAAGGCATATTGTTAAGTTCCTCTTTAGTAAATACAGATACAAAATATTTATTAAAAATACTACTCATCTCTTCATCACTATCTGTTATTTGACCTGTCTCAGTTTTTAATGGACCTATCCTTTCCCTAGTCTTAGTACGATATAACTGAAAAAACCCTTTAGGATTTGTCTTTGCTTGCCCTGCTATGCGAACTTCATAGTTTCTTTTTGCTTTCCTTATCTCTTTTTTAACATTTCTAACCAGTTGTACGAATTCCTGTTCTAAAGTGACCTCCCCATTTTTAATCCTTTTGTACCAAGCTCTCTTTTTACCTATAAGGTTCTTCAAATTCTTTGTTATCCACTTTGGGTCATTAGTATTCGATCTATTCAATTTGTATGGTATACTACGTTCCTGTGCTTTGTTTAGAATATTCTTAAATAAGTTATATATTGAATCCACATCGAAATCCCCATTTAAGTCACCTATCGCTGGGTTCATGTCTCGCTCCAAGACCGGCCCACACCCCATACCCAAGACTTTCCAATCAATTTGACCCAAAAAATTTCTTAGGCTATTAAAATCAGCTTTTCGAAAATCTGGCACTTTAACAGAATTTTCTCCTACTGGTCTATTCCATTCTATGCTAAATCTGATTTCTTTGTGATCACTGCTCCCTAGCTCACTCCCTATTTCGATGTCATTAATTTGCGTTTCCCTGTTAGTTAACACTAAATCTAAAATATTATTTTCCCGTGTTGGTTCCTTAATGTGTTGCGTAAGAAAGCAATCGTCAATTAATTCTAGAAAATCTTCTGCTTCACTATTCCCTGTTTTGTTCAACCAGTTTATTCCGCTAAAATTAAAGTCACCCATGACATAAATACTGTTAGATCTAGATGCTCTAGATATTTCATCCCATAGATGCTTTGCTTCCATTCTGTCTAAATTTGGTGGCCTATATATTACTCCTATTATAATATTATTAGCTTTTTCGTTTAATTCAATCCAAATAGTTTCTGTGTGTGGCTCTGTTTTGATTCCCTCTTTGAGACTACATTTCAAATTGTCCCTAACATATATGGCTACTCCACCTCCTCGTCTAATATATCTATCTGTGTGAAATAGTTTAAATCCATATATTTGATATTCAGCTAATAGTTCTCTATTTTCTACATTCATCCACGTTTCGGTAAGTGCAATAATATCTATTTTTTCTGTGCAGACAAGAGCATTTAATTCGTTAATTTTATTTCTTAGACTTCTACTGTTAGTGTAATATACCCTAAGTGAATTGTTATTTTGCGGACCTTCTCTTTCCCTGATCGTTTTGCCAATTCCTTTCTCCCACAAACACATACTTTTATTACCTCCTTCCTCCAAATCAATTCCCATACCTCTATCTACTAACAGTTTAAACCCAAACAAACACCTCTAACCACTTCTTCTAGCGAGTTCGCAACAGCAACAACCCCAGCTCTCGATAGATGCACCCCATCACGAGCATACATTTCATTTCTTCCATAGAAGTGTTCCCAGTTGTCTATGAAAGATATTGCATTTGATTTGCAATATCTTTCCAGCCGGCAATTGACACCAAGTGCCCTCGATATCCATTCATTTCCCACTCCCTTTCTTGGAAGAATGCCACATATGATCGGGATTCCTCCCTTGCTCCTAATTAACTCTATGGCTGTTTTATACCTCTGAATCAGTTCCTCACTCCTAACTCGACCAACATCATTTCCTCCCACGCTAATGCAAATAATGGGATTGTTCCCATTACCAGCCATAATATCATTCATGTTGTTTATAATATCACCAATGCCAGCTCCGGGATAGCAAACCCTTAACCTGTTCCCCCTATCTCTAGCACAAAACGTTCTATCCAAATACCTTATCTGGGAATCTCCCACAACTAATGTTTGCTTAGGTACTTCCTTTACTTTCTGAGGGGCCTGCGCTTCCTTTCTCTTCGTTGCTTTCCCTTTTGCGCGATCCACAGTCTCTCCACAGCACTCGTCCTCCAAAACGTCAAATGAATTAGAAGTTGCTATGGCGTTTGAAGGCGGCTTTATCAAAGTCTTCTTAAGGCCCCTGTCTTTCACAACTCTCCAAGACGAGGTCTCTTTACTGCTGGTCTCCTCCTTCGTTACTTCTCGTTGTTCTTTCAGCTGACGCACCTCCTCCCGCAGAAAGTCCAACTCTGAAGTTGCCTTTGCCTTTGTTCTTATGTTCAAAGTTGAACAAGTTGCCTTTGTTCTTATGTTCTTATATTCTTAATTTGTTATTATTTTATTCTAGCATAGTTGAGGCAGTTGATAGTGGTAAGGATTGTGATGTTGTGTACCTTGACTTTAGCAAAGCTTTTGATACAGTGCCACATGAAAGACTGATTAAAAAGATAGTCTCATGGTATTGGGGGTGCTATATTAAGCTGGATTAGGGCATGGCTATACCAAAGGAAACAGAGAGTTAGTATAAATAGAGTCAAGTCAGAGTGGGGAAAATGTTGTAAGTGGAGTGCCTCAAGGCTCTGTCCTGGGACCTCTGTTGTTTATAATATATATAAATGATTTAGATTCAGGTTTGAGTAGCAACATTTGCAAATTTGCCGATGATACGAAAATCGGTAGGGAAATTAATTCGGAGGAGGACTCGCTATCACTTCAAGTTGATCTAGATAGGGTTTTGAAATGGTCAAAGGATTAGCAGATGCAGTTTAATGCTGATAAATGTAAAGTTCTGAGGTTAGGTAATGATGATAGTTACAAGATACGAGCTAGATGGTGTTGAGATTGCGAAGTCGGATTGCGAAAGGGATCTGGGAGTTATGATTAGTAAGAATTTAAAAGAAAAGGATCAATGCATAAATGTTCGTAATAAGGCAAATTGGACACTTGGATTTATTAATCGCAGCGTTAGTAACAAGACACCTGGTGTGGTTCTCAAGCTATATCTTGCTCTAGTTAGGCCCCATTTAGATTATGCAGTTCAGTTTTGGTCGCCATATTATAGAATGGATATAAATTCACTTGAACGTGTCCAGCGTAGGATGACTAAGTAAAATCCCCAAATTAGAAATCTTTCATATGAAGAAAGATTAACAAAGCTTAAGTTGCACTCACTGGAAAGGTGAAGAGTTAGGGGTGACATGATAGAGGTTTACAAGTGGGTGAATGGACATAACAAAGGAGATATTAATAGGGTATTAAAAGTATCAATACAAGACATAACACGAAACAATGGGTATAAATTGGATAAGGTTAGATTTAGGAAAGACTTGGATAAATACTGGTTCAGTAACAGGGTTGTTGATTTGTGGAACCAATTACCGCGTAACGTGCTGGAGGTGGGGTCCCTCGATTGTTTCAAGCGCGGGTTGGAGAAGTATATGAGTGGGATTTGGTGGTTATAAATAGGAGCTGCCTCGTATGGGCCAATAGGCCTTCTGCAGTTGCCTTTGTTCTTATGTTCTTATGTAATTCTTTGACCATTTCAAAACCCTATCTAGATCAACTTGAAGTGATAGTGAGTCCTCCTCCGAATTAATTTCCCTACCAATTTTCGTATCATCGGCAAATTTGCAAATGTTGCTACTCAAACCTGAATCTAAATCATTTATATATATTATAAACAACAGAGGTCCCAGGACAGAGCCTTGAGGAACTCCACTTACAACATTTTTCCACTCTGACTTGATTCCATTTATACTAACTCTGTTTCCTTTGGTATAGCCATGCCCTAATCCAGCTTAATATAGCACCCCCAATACCATGAGACTATCTTTTTAATCAGTCTTTCATGTGGCACTGTATCAAAAGCTTTGCTAAAGTCAAGGTACATAACATCACAATCCTTACCACTATCAACTGCCTCAACTATGCTAGAATAAAAAGATAACAAATTTGTTAAACATGAACGGCCATTTATAAAACCATGCTGCGACTCTATTAATTTATGTTTTTCAAGATGAAGACGAATTTTATTTGCTATTATAGATTCGAGTAACTTTCCCACAATAGACGTTAGGCTAATTGGTCGATAGTTAAACGCAAGTGATCTATCTCCTTTCTTAAAAACTGGTATCACATTAGCAACTTTCCAAAACTCTAGCAATCTGCCTGACTCTATTGATTTATTAAATATGGTTGACAGTGGGTCACAAAGCTCCTCTTTGCATTCTTTAAGCACACTGGCAAACACTTCATCCGGACTTGAGGATTTGTTTGGTTTGAGTTTTACTATTTGTTTAAGAACATCCTCCCTGGTAACTGTTAAACTCGTCAACCTGTCCTCGTCTCCACCCACATAGACTTGTTCGGCTGAAGGCATATTGTTAAGTTCCTCTTTAGTAAATACAAATACAAAATATTTATTAAAAATACTACTCGTCTTTTCATCATTATCTGTTATTTGAGCTGTATCAGTTTTTAATGGTCCTATCCTTTCCCTAGTCTTACTACGATATAACTGAAAAAACCCTTTAGGATTTGTCTTTGCTTGCCCTGCTAAACGAACTTTATAGTTTCTTTTTGCTTTCCTTATCTCTTTTTTAACATTTCTAACCAGTTGTACGAATTCCTGTTCTAAAGTGACCTCTCCATTTTTATTCCTTTTGTTCCAAGCTGTCTTTTTACCTATAAGGTTCTACAAATTCTTTATCCAATTTTGGTCATTAGTATTCGATCTATTCAATTTGTATGGTATACTACGTTCCTGTGCTTTGTTTAGAATATTCTTAAATAAGTTATATATTGAATCCACATCGAAATCCCCATTTAAGTCACCTATCGCTGGGTTCATGTCTCGCTCCAAGACAGGCCCACACCCCATACCCAAGACTTTCCCATCAATTTGACCCAAAAAATTTCTTAGGCTATTAAAATCAGCTTTTTGAAAATCTGGCACTTTAACAGAATTTTCTCCTACTGGTCTATTCCATTCTATGCTAAATCTGGTTTCTTTGTGATCACTGTTCCCTAGCTCACTCCCTATTTCGATGTCATTAATTTGTGTTTCCCTGTTAGTTAACACTAAATCTAAAATATTATTTTCCCGTGTTGGTTCCTTAATGTGTTGCGTAAGAAAGCAATCGTCAATTAATTCAAGAAAATCTTCTGCTTCACTATTAGTATACCATACAAATTGAATAGATTGAATACTAATAACCCAAAGTGGATAACAAAGAATTTGAAGAACCTTATAGGTAAAAAGAGAGCTTGGTACAAAAGGATTAAAAATGGGGAGGTCACTTTAGAACAGGAATTCGTACAACTGGTTAGAAATGTTAAAAAAGAGATAAGGAAAGCAAAAAGAAACTATGAAGTTCGCATAGCAGGGCAAGCAAAGACAAATCCTAAAGGATGTTTTCAGTTATATCGTACTAAGACTAGGGAAAGGATAGGTCCATTAAGAGTTCATTGGTCAGAAAGTTAAGGCGGTACCGAAGCGAATTTTGGTTGTGGGAGATTCCCAGGTGAGGTATTTAGACAGAACGTTTTGTGCCAGAGATAGGGGGAACAGATTAAGGGTTTGCTATCCGGGAGCTGGAATTGGTGATATTGTTGAAAACATGAATGATATTATGACGGGAAATGGGAACAAACCCATTATTTGTATTAGTGCAGGGGGTAATGATGTTGGGCGAGTTAGGAGTGAGGAACTAATACAGAGATTTAGGACAGCCATTGAATTAGTTAGGAGCAAGGGAGGAATCCCGATCATATGTGGCATTCTTCCAAGAAAGGGAGTGGGAAATGAATGGATGTCGAGGGCACTTAGTGCCAATTGCCGGCTGGAAAGATATTGCAAATCAAATGCAATATCTTTGATAGACAACTGGGAACGCTTCTATGGAAGAAATGAAATGTATGCTCGTGATGGGGTGCATCTATCGAGGGCTGGGGTTGTTGCTGTTGCGAACTCGTTGGAACCAGTGGTTAGAGGTGTTTGTTTGGGTTTAAACTGTTAGTAGATAGTGGTATGGGAATTGATTTGGAGGAAGGAGGTAATAAAAGTATGTGTTCGTGGGAGAAACAAATTGGCAGAATGATCAGGGAAAGAAAAGGGCCTCAAAATAACAATTCACTTAGGATATATTACACTAACAGTAGAAGTCTATGAAATAAAATTAATGAATTAAATGCTCTTGTCTGCACAGGAAAAATAGATATTATTGCACTTACCGAAACGTGGATGAACGTAGAAAATAGAGAACTATTAGCTGAATATCAGATAAATGGATTTAAACTATTTCACACAGATAGATATATTAGACGAGGAGGGGGAGTAGCCATATATGTTAGGGACAATTTGAAATGTAGTCTCAAAGAGGGAATCAAAACTGAGCCACACACAGAAACTATTTGGATAGAATTAAACGAAAAAGCAAATAATATTATAATAGGAGTTATATATAGGCCACCAAATTTAGACAGAATTGAAGCAAAGCATCTATGGGATGAAATATCTAGAGCATCTAGATCTAACAGTATTTATGTCATGGGTGACTTTAATTTTAGTGGAATAAACTGGGTGAACAAAACAGGGAATAGTGAAGCAGAAGATTTTCTAGAATTAATTGACGATTGCTTTCTTACGCAACACATTAAGGAACCAACGCAGAAAAATAATAATTTAGTTTTAGTGTTAACTAACAGGGAAACACAAATTAATGACATCGAAATAGGGAGTGAGCTAGGGAACAGTGATCACAAAGTTATCAGATTTAGCATAGAATGGAATAGACCTGTAGGAGAAAATTCTGTTAAAGTGCCAGATTTTCGAAAAGCTGATTTAATTAAATTAAATCTTATTTAATTTAATTAAAAAGCTCCAAATTAATTCCCATACCTCTATCTACTAACAGTTTAAACCCAAACAAACACCTCTAACCACTTCTTCCAACGAGTTTATATTTATATTCCCCCTGGGGAATATAAACCTGGATATGCGTATGGAAATGTCAAGACACACAAGTCTGGAAACCCACTCCGGCCAATCATTAGCCAGATACCCACACCCACGTACAGACTGGCGAAGCGACTCAACGGCCTGCTGACTCCTTATGTCCCTTGCGCCTTCAGCCTGAAGTCTCCAAAGGAATTTGTTGACTTACTGCGGGGCACACGGGCCACAGGGATAAGAGCCTCGTTGGACGTAGAATCCCTGTTCACCAACGTACCTGTGGACGAGACAATCGGGATGATAGCCGGCAGAGTGTATCGTGATCCGGCCTGCACTCCTCTTGACATACCAGAGAACATTCTGAGGAAACTACTCCAAGCTTGTACTAAAGAGGCACCCTTCTTGAGCCCGGATGGGCACATGTATAAGCAAGTAGATGGGGTCGCCATGGGTTCCCCCCTAGGTGTCCTGTTTGCAAACTTCTACATGGGTACCATCGAGCAAAAAGTCTTAGTCGAAATGAACTTGAAACCGGCCATATACTGTAGGTATGTTGACGACATTTTTACACAGGTACCTGATGTCAGACATCTGCAGGAGCTGAAGGAGGCATTTGAGCAGAGTTCCGTGCTGCGTTTCACTTACGAGATGGAAAAGGATGGGAAGCTGCCCTTTCTAGATGTAACAGTCATGGAAAAGAGCGGAGGTTTCCACACTGCAGTCTACACTAAGGAAACGAACATAGGAATGTGCCTAAATGCCAACAGCGACTGCCCAGACAGGTACAAGAGGAGTGTTGTTAACGCTTATGTCAACCGTGCTCTCAGCCACAGCTCAGAATGGAAGCAAGTCGACGAAGAACTCAGTAGGGTAAGGCAGGTCCTAGTCAACAACGGCTTCTCCAATGGTTTCATCGAAGACATCATAAGAAGGAAAGTGAAACGCCATGCAACCTCTGAAGAGACAACCAACACAACACCTATACCCCCTATTAGACTATTTTACAGGAACTTCTTTTCCACAGCTCATAAAACGGAGGAAAGGGTCCTGAAAGATATTGTTAATAAAAGATTAAACCTCTTTTAGAGGTTAAAAAAAGATTCGCATAGAGAGCCCAGGAAACGAAACCCAGGAAGGAATAGGGCTCGTGATCCGCATGACGAGCGTGCGTGCACCCAGCCGGCCCGCACTCAAAGTGTTGAATCAGTGCTTCACCACCGCACCAAACCGCGTAAACAACGACATGAGGTCCGCCTCGGGAAGGGTCACCGGCACGCCGTGAACACTCACAAATGTCAAGGGCCTCCAGGGATCCGAGATCTCCTCAGACACAGCCGAATCCGGAAGAGGAAGCAAGCGTGCATCCCAGCGAGCCACAAACTCCTGGTAAACAGGTGACGTGGCAAACAACACCGCAACACGGGTAGGCAATATCTTCTCTAGTCCCAGGAGATCGGAGACATCGATACGGAGCACGTCCCGGAGAGGAATCTCCACAATGGGCCAGTACACAGCAGCAGAAAATCCAGCCATACAGAATTCACCCGTCGAATACGGCTACCACCAGTCACCTCCATACCGCCAGGCGGAGCCCCGACAAGTGGGCGCTTCACACCTCTCACAGCAAACCACCACTCAGCAACGGCAAACGATGACTGACAGCTCAAACCCTACGTCTGCAGCCTCTGGCGATGAAGCCAGGAATCAATTAAGGAGAATTAGCACCCTCCACTTAGTGAATTTACATATTTGTTGATGTTGTTGTATACACAGGGTGTCTTGTGGCCTTGTTTGGTACAGTAGTCGAACCCTCGTTAAGGTAATCTTGTCGTAAGACTGGAAGAGACCTGTCAGTTGGTTGACAGTAGGCTTTGTCAATACGTGTTTGAATTAATAGACTGTTGTTTTCAGTAATTAATTGGGAATTGCTCACCGAATGCTTGACTTTCAAGTATGATGTAATTATTTGATTTACGAGTTATGGCTGCCATTTAAGTGTCATTGAGACACGAGTGTGTTAACGTAATTGTTAAATTCAATTAGTGTAACTTTTGTTGTTGTTGTCCTGAGAGACAAGTGTTAACATAAGACTTTTATAGGGGGTAATCATTCTTGGATCACCCGCCTTAGCGAGCACCAGTCAAGTTTTGTGATTATAATATTTGTTCACCGTGAAGCCGTGACAATATTGATTGTAAGCTTGCGTCACCAATGGGCACCACTTTATTCAGTTAGTGTCATTATTCAGTGCTCGACGACGGAAAAGGATACAGTGGGTCCATCAGGCTGTTGAATAGCTGTTCTTGCATGTGCCACTGGGGTGACAGTAAAGTAACGTAAAGTCGATGTTGTAGTAGTTATAGTTTTGTTGAATAAATTGTTATGTTTCTAGAAGATGGTCGTTTAAGTCAAACCTTCCAAGATTATTGTCCCACATTTCATGTTCTGCAACGCTTTGCCTGATTATGTCAGTTAAGTCTGTATCTAAAGCTAGAGTCCATTGTGCAGCACCACACATCAAATTTAAAAATTTGGTGTGAGAATCCGTCGGATACTCTCTATTAGTTTTTAACTAGGAGGAGCCAACGACCTAAGTGACAGGTTCCACCCGTGTGGTGGCGCCTGGCGGTTTACTCCCGCTTGTCCTATAATCTTAGGCTTTAAGTTAAAACATCTGCCTGTGGCAGTTATTGCTGTTTAAGGTCTGCCTGTCTTGTGAGGTAGTTACGATTAACGTAAAATCAATAGGAATCAATTCTTTTGATTACGTCAAAGAAAAAATCTCACATACATAAGAAGTCAAATTGGTGTGATTTTTAGCAAAATTATTAAAACTAATTTTATCTGATCATAGAATAGCTAAATGTTTTTTGAGTGCTGTATAAAGCCATTAAATATCATTCACAATTTATTAAGGGACTTTACCAGAACACAATAATTTCTTTATTTAATTATGTAACAAATATTTGTAATACATTAGTAATAAAATAGTTTTAGAAAAAACATATATTATGAAACTTATATGAACAAATATTTGTAACATATTTGAATTAAACGTTGCCTAAATGCTTTCTGCACCATTTTTATTACAAGTCATTCCCCCAACCTCTTGGAGGTTTCTACAAAGTTTTGTGTTTGCTGGGATAGGATCGATTTCAACAGGCAGCAGCGGCTGCTCTCTCAATTATAGTGTTAACTGCCCTGTTTCTGACATACTCTTGCCTGGGGTCTTCTGTCATTTGGTGGTGGTTATATCTCACTGCTACTACTATGCTTGGTCCTCCCATCATCATGGTGTCTGTTATGAAGTCTCTGAATCTTTCGCAGCACAGAATGACCATCCCCTCGAAATTTCATTCCTTTCTCATCAGTAGAGCCACTCTGCCTCATCCCCTACCTTTTCTCTCTTTTCTTATTACAATGTAGTTTTGGGGAAATGCAGCATTCGTTATGATCCCTGAGAGTTTTGTTTCTGTGAGTTCAATTACATCTGGGTCCACTTCTTGTGCTCTTTCCCTACGTTTGCTCGTCTTGCTTGTAATCCCATCTATGTTCGAGTACATCACCTTGAAGTGGAGTTGCATTCAGGGTGGGGTCAGTAATTCGACCTGAGGAGGGAGGCATATTCGATATGAACCTAACGTGTATGAACACACTCTGGCTGCTTGTTCCCCAACACAATGAATTAATTAATTAAAAGTTATGCACCCAACATAGAAAAACAATATATTAGAATTAGTTCTAGCTAACAGGAAGACACTAGTAAATGACTGAGAAATAGAGAGCATGTTATGGAACAAAGACAATAAGGAAATTAGATTTAACTTAACATGGGAAAGTTGCACTAGTGAAAACATTGTAATTTTACCAGGCTTCTATAAAGCAAATTATGCAGTATTAAGATGTTACTTGGGAAGGGTTGATTATGCAGACATGAACATGAGAAAAGGGCTGTCTGTAAGACGTGACGTGAATTTGGAGGTGTGTGAAAAGACAGTGAATTGGAATGGGTTTCGTTGTAACCAAAATGCTGTTGCAATGTTCCTGCTACATTATACCAGCCCTGTAACCACAATGTTGTTAAAACATTGCTTTTACATCATATGAACATTTTAATCAAGTAACAACTGAAAAAATATCTTTACGGTTATATTTTGTGTTTTCTGGAAGGGAATAATGCTTGTTCTTAGAGAAGGGGGGGGGGGCTGAACAAGTAGAGAGAGTGACATGGAAGAAGGAAGAGTTGGAGGGAGAAGGTAAGTGTGGTGTTCTGTGTTGCTGTGGATGGCCTTGGTTGTAGGGTTGATGTAAAGCCATTGCTTTGTTACTGACTTAAATATTTAATATGATACATGACTAGCCACCTCCAATCGTGGACGGCGTCGTGCACACTCCCTGTTGTTTATTTACTGCTGGTGTATGAAATGCAGTGCTTACAAACGGATGGTGCCGTTTGCCATGAACATGAAATCTCTCCTTTTCTTTTAAAGGAATGAATGCAGGATGTCCATCATGCTTGTAGCACAAAGCAAAGATATTGACACAAAGTAAGTAATTAACATATCAAAATATGTTGCATAGATTTTATTATTAAATAAGCAAACAAAGAAGCTATACAAATTAATCTTTACCACACAGTATTTCAATGTTTAAAACATAATTGCAGTGTTAAACAAATATGACAAAAACTGTATTACAATGTTACAAAATATTAAATGAGAGATCTGCAATATTCAATTTAATTTAGCATAATAAATCAAATACTTTGCATTACATAGGAACACAATTAATCATCAAATCGCTGAGGGCGTTTACAATTACGTTTAGGGCGAGAGTCCTTTAACACAAGAATCTCCCTTGATGAATTGTTTGTTGAGTTATAAACCATTTTTCCTTTATCGTTTGTTCGACTTTGCACTTCATAATTTTCTACACTAGTTGGAATCACTTTAACATATTATGTGTTATACTATGATCGCTATTACTCACTGTTACCATAGTCCCTTTTACACTAGTCACTTTATATGGTTTTGTATCTCATGGCATATCTAGCTTTCCCTTTTTTTTAACAAGAATGGTGTCTCCTACCTTAAAGAATTGTTCATTTGCACGTTGATCATGAGGAATTTTCATTTTGCCTTTGGCTAGTGCATACTTGAGACGTTTATCCGTTACCTCAGCTGGCATGACGGATAGTGTGATCCTCATAGGACGTCCAAATAAGAGTTCACCAGGCGACTTACCCAGTGTTCCATGCGGTGTTGCACGATAGTTCCTGAGAAAAGCATACATAGCTTGTTTCCAGGATCGTCCCTCGGCATGAGCACAGCGTACCGCTTTCATGAGAGGTTGCATGAATCTCTCAACTTCTCCATTTGCTTGAGGATGTAGTGACATCAAAGAGCGGTGTTTGAATCCAATATGCTCAACATTGTTGACGAAATCTTATCCATTGAATAGTGGTCCACTGTTTTTATTTATTTTTATTTATTTATATATTCAAGAGTTCTTACATTCTTGTACAGCCAGTAGCAGGCATAGCGTTTTGGGTAAGTTTTTGATCCAATGTTTCCCGGAATAAGACCCGCTAAATTATTTAACAGCCAGGTAGTAGTGAAATATACGACTACGACCGCGTGCACCAGCTGCCAGGTGGCACTCAGGTGAGTGCCACCCGACAGGTGGCGCGCAGGGGTGTAGTCGCAAGGGTTTTGGGGGGATTTTCCCGGAAGTTTGGCGCGTTTCGGACGCGTATGAGCGTCCTGTGTTATGGTAAGTGGTCCTGAAAGAGAGTAAGTTATGTTGTTGGCAGGTGGTGCGCGCGGTCGTCGTCGCAGCGCGTCGTTACCATCGCAGAGGGTTTGGGAGGGGAATTTCCCGGAAGTTTGGCGCATGTCGGAGGCAGCCTTGAGTGGCGGGTGAGCAGGTGCAGCCCCTCGCTCTAGACCCAAAGGGAATTTCTGGGAAGACGTGGGAATTTCTGGGAAGACGTATGAAAATACAAGGATAAGAGTGGAATATGAGGAAGGAGATTGTCATAGACTTAATCCTGTGTGATGATGATGATGATGATAATAGTTTGATGATCGTGAGTAGAGGATGAGAGGGGATCCAACATAGTGGTTATGTTGTTTGGGGAGGGGGGAGGGAGAGGAGAACCCCCATACCTGAGAGGAACGCCAGGAGGTCCATTAGCTTCCTCCTACAGGAAGTCGTAAGTGTTGAGGGGTAAGAGAGCGAGAGCACACTCTCCTGCGGAAGTGGGGGCCATTTGTCTAAAGGGTTTTCGTTGTCTTCAGAGTGGCGATGTTCGCCCCACGGCGACTCCCCCTACACTGTGGATTCCGGTAAGGAGGGGTGAGGTACATACGACAGACCCACACCTGTCAGCCATCAATCACTCACACCCCTCATCCCCACCCGCTCCCATACCATCAACCATTGTTCCGTGCATTCTCTTTTAGTATGTGTAAGCTATATCGCAACGTGATCAACATGGTGAGAGCAATAACGAGGGAAAAGTAAACACATTATATAAATTTATTTCTTTATTAAACACTTAAGCGATTTACAACGATAATAATAATAATAATAATAAGACTTCTTCTTGGTGGTTTAGCTAGCAGACAGTTGTAGAAAGGCTTTCATTCAGTCCATCGATCCTTCCCGACACGCTAGTCAATCAGTCAATCTGTAGAAAGGGGAAAAGGTTATAAGTTTTGTTGTTGTCAATGTTGTAAACATAAATACAGACATTATTATGTTCATCATTCAATCCTAACATAAAGTATTACTCACCGCACTATCATCCTAGCCAACTTCGTCACACAGCGTTTCACACTCAGCATCACTGCCGTTTAAGCAGAATGTTTGCTTACACACAGGCATTTTCATCTGAGCGTAATTGAATTTCAACACTTTTTCATCATTCTTGCGAAAATGACCATATTTAAACGCTTCATCAAAGTGAAGCAGGGCGGCCTCTAAGCCTAGTCTGCAAAAATGATATGCAAAATAAACGGCGTAATTCCCACAGAAGTAACTATTCAAGGATTGAATCCTTTTCTTTATAATATATAGGGTATAATCTTGGAAGTAAGACATAAACTCTTCGAAATATCTTGAATAAGATCCTATTGCAGGATTGGCATAGCTGTCTAGTATAACTATCTTGCTTCTACCTTCATCCTTATTTACATAGAATGTTATCCAATGACCCATTTTATTACGAGAACCCGAGTCCAGAGTGTTCATTATGAACACCACAGGTCTTTTTTTATGTATTTTTGTCAGTATTTTCCGTACGTCATCAGCTAGGAAACATCCTAGATAGTCCACCTTATCACCTAAATTACTTCTGATAGCCTCATTTATTTCCAAACAATTCATATTAGTATTTTATCCTCGCGTATCGCAAATAACGCGACGATCCGCGTTAATGCTGATCACACCTGTTGTAGACCCGTAAATTAGAATGACTTTATTTCTTAGCTACTCAGCGTTTAAATTCCAAAGCGATCCTCAGATTACCACTTTTTTCAATCGGTATGGTGTCATCGATATCCTCGGGTTGTAAATTAAAGGCCAGTATGGTTCCACCATTCACATATGTGTCATAAGATAATATATTGTCTTTATCGAAGCCTAAGACTTGTAATGCTGTGTAATACAACTTGGCGCAGTTATGAGGGAAGTCACACCCAATATTGACAATATTACTGCTATTCTGCGATATTAATACTTTACTAAGCTCGCAGTTTTCCAAATAAAGCGGGATGCGATTATACGCACCAGACACAGCCTCCATATCAAGGATGATCATATATAAATGTTCTGGTATAACAGTCCCCCACGGCTGGTCCATTGTTATAGAGCGCTGACCTGTGCCCAATATATACGTTTTGTATAAAGTTTTATTAAAAGTATACGTAATAGGAGAGTTGTTCTGCACCATGGCTTTATTATCTGCTACTAATCCTTCAGGGTATGGCAATACCCGATCCACCCATAGTCGTGTAGACTTGATATTATATTTAAAATTAGCATGTTCATTATCGCTGAGTATAAGCCACCTATCAGGTTGAAGTTCGAGCCTCACCCTGATGTCCACATTATCCAAAACGTATTCACTAACGGATGTGACATCCAGCATTAGTTTAAAACATGTATTCACGCCACTCGTTTTCATATCAGTCATCCGTTGCTTCTCACTAGCCGAGGCATTAGTGAAATAACCAGCTTCAATTTTACCAGGATCGACTCGGTTAAAAAACTGTGAAAGTTTATCATAGCGGTTAGCCTTACACCCAGAAATCGTAGATAATAACTTTACTTATGACCAGAATGAGAATAATGAGCTGGTTTCAACTACTGTTTCGTTTAAATACACAATAGCGGATTTGAATAGTTTGCGATAATCCATTCACCAACGATGCGTTTTTACCATCTCCTAAAGGCGTTATTCCATCTTCTTCGGTTAGATCAATAGTCAACTCCAAAGCTATAGATGATAAATCCACCAGTTGACCATTCACTCCCTTGATGATGAATTCCAGATAAGTGTCTGTAAACTTATTATTGACCCCAGAATTCACAGGTAATACATCCACCGTTTGTCTGCTGGCAATTGTTGATTCTACCAATCGAGGGGAAAATACTTTAGGAAAGGCTTCACTAACAGCAGCTGTATAGTGTTCTAATGGCACCTGGAGGCCCAGAGCGTTATATCCGGCCATGTTCACGCTTTAGACAACACCAACCGAGTGAGAAGAAGTTAAGACAACACATCATTATATTTCGCTTTAGTAAAACGTTTGATGTTTACTAATGTTTTTGTTTGTTTATTCTTTTTCTGCACTCTTCCGCCTATCATTTGCTTCCCTACTCCTTTCAATGTTTCAATTCCGCGTTTCTTAAGAGATTGTTTGAAAGTTTGTTTGTCATTATTAATGTCGTCTAGTACGTTCTGCCCCAAGCTAAGCGCAGCCGGGGCCAGAGTCCTCATGATAAAGGGCTGCTACTCGACGCGCTATCCCGCTTAAAAAGGAAAATATTCCTCCTCCTCGCGTATAACGTCTACTGCTGTTGAAAATCCGTATATCATCAGTCCCACCACCTCTAGGAGGGGTTAACAGAATGTATAATTCCTCAACAGAGGGGGGAATAAAGTGGACACGCATTTCTCCGCTTGTTTCAGACGAATGAGGAGTGGCGGGAAAGCGTTGGTGTTATATACCTCCTGCAACGGGGCGTACATGCAAGACTGCTATGGTGCACCCACGTTCATCGAAATGTATTGGGTTACCATCTTGATCCCTAATAGTGATGCTGACGCTATCTATCATGTTAGTGTTAAGACGCACATATAGTTTTTTATTGTTGCTGTTATCACTTCCATTTAGGGAGATTACATCCAAAATATTTATAGACTGGTTTCCATATCTAGTAGAAGAGATTCTATCGCAATAAACACACAGAATATCAACTCCTCCTCTAGGCATTGGCGGGAATAGACATGTGTTAACTACACTCGAGGCATACTGACGTTTTGCGAATATGTCATATTCTATTTCCGGAACTACGCCCAACACTTTCCCAAAAGCTGTTCCAAATGATAATGTAACTCTACTGATGTTTTTATGCCCCGTTGCAGAGCTAATATTCTCATCACTAATCACAGTAGTGAACTTGTTTCGATTGGAGGAAGAATCATATTTAATAAAATGCGTTCCATATTTAGCTGAAAATTGTTTTAATGACTTTCCTAAAAAACTCAGTTTAGCATTACTTGAAAATATGGCCTCTATTTCTGTATTAATCGTGGTATTAATTTCTTTTATAGTTCCGGCTAAAACATCAGATGATAATAAATGCTTTGAATGCATGTATTTCCCCTCACTCACTTTCTCATACGTAACGCCTACACGTATATATGCCTCGGGATTATCACGCTTAATAACGTAATGTGAAGTGGGGAGGAGTAATTTTTGTAGACAGATTTCATAACTCCTCCTGGGATCTAATTCTAGCTGGTTAAACAATCGATTTTGGAAAGATGCGGGGATGTTATTGGGGAATAAATGCGTATCTGATACGCTGGTGGCGTATATCACTGTGAGTGTCCATCGCTCTAGTCTCCTTAGACCTGCTTTTTGCCTAGTAAAGCCAGCTACACATTACACGCTCATTTATATACACTCACCTGTTAATATACGATCCAGGAAGCTTTCCTTTTACTGTGAGGATCAATCTTGACAGTTGCCTTTCTCTTAACAGATGGAGGTTCATACACTTGACTGCTTGCCGTAGTATTACGGAATAAATCTCGCGATGTAGATGTTAGTGTGAAAAACAGTTGAGCAATGGGGAGTTTATCCGGTAAAAAAACAGATTTAAGCACAGTCATTTTATGTATAATGTCATTAATTATATGTATGCCAGATACTGGAGCCAATACATTTCCATTCAGATCCCAACGAACGATTCCGGTAGCATCATAATGGTTTAGCAAGGATCTCGCATATTCGTGATCTCTCACTTTCAACTTCAAATCTATTAAATGTTTTATGGAAGGGTTGGTATGCAACTGAGGAGGAGGAGGCGGTTTGACAGTAAGATGACGAGCAACAGCTTTCACAGTGGGGTAAGCAGGGCTGTGTGCAGCTTTCCGGTTGTCCACTATTTTACGCGGTACGAGATAAAAGGCTTTCATTTTACTTACTGAACAACCGTGTAATTAAACTAGCTGCTATTGGTAAAATAATGGATAAAATACTGCCTCCTCGTTTGCTGGTTAATATCTGTTTCTTAGTTGACACAGGAAGGTTTCTTACAGGCTAGTGACCGAATAAGCAATTTATATTTTTTCAACTTTTTAACGACCTTGTCAGGCACGGGCAATTTTTTTTTTTTTAAAAGTTATTAAAAATTTCTGATAAACAATTTATATGTGGTTTCTTCAATTTTTCAATCGACTGCTTTCTCGAGGAATACTGAAGTTTTGATAATAGTTGGATCAATTCCTTGTATTTATAAACTAAGGGCT
The DNA here is from genome assembly GCF_040958095.1 of Procambarus clarkii. Classification (NCBI taxonomy): domain Eukaryota; kingdom Metazoa; phylum Arthropoda; class Malacostraca; order Decapoda; family Cambaridae; genus Procambarus; species Procambarus clarkii. The sequence continues at coordinate 37,486 of NW_027189558.1, read as the reverse complement.
TCTTCATTATAAATGTAATATCTCAGCAGCATCAATCCATTGATCGAATGATCGATCATAACCTGCGTACCTAACTTTATACTGAAGTTTGCCAGAGACTCTGCGTTGTCCCAATACCTTCTCAATATTAAAGGTTTGAGGCAAATGTGTTGGTGTTAATTCTTGTTTATAGAAGCCACCATCAATTTCTTCCCCATTCAGATCTTTTAGAAAGTATAAAGGGATGTGTTGTCTCCGATCAATACGTGTAACTGTAAAGATCTCTCGGGTGTTCTGCTGCTTAAACCCTTTCTTAAACTTGGAAATGCGATCAGATAGAGTGATGCGTACTGTATCACCAACACTCAATCGAGGAATGACAGCTCTCTTTGATTTGCTCGGACTTTTATACATTAAATCAAATTGTTTGGCATGTTCGCTGGGCGAGGATAGAGCGTGCACCTCCGCAGGTGTCTTCCCCTTCAATCCTCTGTGTGGGGTTAAATTATATGTTTTCACAATATCTGGTAGAGCCTGCATGTATTTTAAAGTGTTGCGCGCCGTCATAAACTTGTAAAGTTTACCTTTTAAAGTACGTATGAACCGCTCAGCGATTGAAGCTTTAGTCTCCTGAGAAAATACACTATATAACCGTACTTTCCTTGCTGCCAGCATTTTTTTCATAGCGGCGTTATAAAATTCTCCATCTCGATCAGAATTAATTTTGCGCACTCCCTGAGAATGAGGTGAATCTAGAATTTAAGCTAGAGCATTAGTGGTGCTTTTCCCATCCTTGGCGCGTAAGGGTACTACTTGGGCGTACCTGGAGAAAATATCTACGCATACGAGTAAATATTTCACTCCGTCATTATGTTTGTCCAATAAACTCATCTCGGCCAAGTCTATAGCTTGAAATAGTCGTGGTTTAGGGCTTAACACCCGACGCCGAGGGAATTTATGCAGTTGTAAATAATGCAACGTATAGGAGTCAGAGCTTTTCAGATAGTCCTTTACATCGGCTAGAGTTATACTAGAGTTAATTAATTTGGCGGCCTTATACAATCTCTGTACCCCTCCAAGCCCTCCGCTAGATGAGGGATCGTTATATACTCGTTCCAGTACATCTTTCTTGCTTACCATTGGTAAACTATCTCATAGGGCGGTTCGTGAACAATATTACCGCGTAATGTTATCGTAGATGGAGTGTTCGAGCCCAGATCTACTAGCAAATAGCCGTAGGGATGGCTAATAACTTGCTTATATAACTCTACAAATTTCTTTGAATCCACTTTCCCAAATATTTGTCGTCCGAGTGTTTCAATTTGTGACAGGTCTCGTGATTTAACCAATATGAAATGAGAAGCATTTAAACTAATATTCCTAAAATATTTACCAGGAAAAAATATATTTTGAGTAATCAATATGACGGAAACCGTGAAATGTCTGCCCCTAGTAAACATGTCTGATACGATTTTTGAATTCGCAGACTCTGTAAAAAGGTCATCGTAGATTACTAAGATATGCGAGTCATTATCTACTCGCTCTTCCACAGGATCAATAATGGTTGAATGCTCGATCAGCTTCCTTTTAATTTGTGGATCTGATCGTAATTCAGAGTAACCTCCTCCGCATATAATTATTGAGGAGAGCTTGTGGTGATACTTCCTTACAAGTTTACTGCACAAGTAGGATTTCCGCTGTTTGAATAACCAGCAATAATAACACGAGATGGTTCTCTGAAAATATCTAGATGTTCCGCATGGATTATATCATAGGAACTATCCATGATTAATGCTTCGTTAAGACTGCTAAAAACTACGGAACTGAGGTGGTATTTATACAAACATAGTCATTTACAGGTGTTTATTCACATTTTTTATGTACAGCAACATCATTTTTAAAACTAAACATAGTTCTTACAGTTCACAAACAATAATATTAAACATCCTATTCATTTAGTATACAAAGTTCTAGTCATATGAGACATCCATCTTAATACTACCTAACAATTGTACAACATAAAATCTAGCGAGGGTTGAATAGTTTCTGAGCTGTTGCATCGCGTTTGCTCCAGGGATGGAATATTGGGTAGAGTCTCTGTGCTTGCTCTACTTCCTCCTCCTCCATAACACTTCTTCTTCCATCTCCTCCTCCTCCTCTCTCACTTCTACATCCATCTCATCATCATTGTTATTGGGAATATCAGGATGACCATACGCTAGGGACTGTATGGGGCTTAAAATGTAGCGTTTATCGTCAAATGCTGACAATCCTCTGCAGGTACTGCGACATGTACAAATCTTTCCTTGCACGTTGCGTATAGATCTCGACACATACCTGATTGAAGTGTTTGTTTCAAGAGTGTGTTGAAATGAGTCATGTGAGAGTTTCTCTTGTAGATGGTAAGGTACACCCTTACACTTACAAGTGTGCTCCCCATCATGTGTGGTGAACGAATACGTTTTAGGTCTGAGAGCAATTAACTGGTTAATAATCTTACAGCCTATTTCAGACTTGAGCAATCCTAGTTCACCTTCTCGCGCTTTAGAGTAGGATGGATGTGTGTCATTAAAATTACTAAAATCCATACAGTCGAAGAGAGGAGACTTATTCAACTCTTCAAACACATCCTGACAGTCCAGTTTAATGATGAAAGAGTCTGTGTCTGTATATAACAGACTCGCTTTATCCCCATACGCGGGTTTGACAACATCATACCAGAACTCATAGAGTCGCCTCTTAGCAATTTGAAGTATATGATAACCCAGATAGGTAGGAGTGTTGACTAGGAGAGACTTCTGCTTGATAGTACACATCACACGATCCTTACTTAACAAAAGACTCCGCTTGAAGAATGGGTTACGAGCATGTTTCAGGAAATGACTACGATCTGTGACCAAATAGTGTTTGTTCCCATATTTAGATACATCTGTGAGACTCTTTCCATATATAGAGTGATACGAGTTTGAAAGCCTTTTTTTATCGCGCATTTGGTACTGGCACGTTCACGAACATTGGTTTCAATGAAGTATTTAAGGTAACTCTCCTGCTCGAATTCGTAGATGTCGTGAACTTTAGCTACTTCTAATCCAATGCGCATGAGCAACTGTAACAAGTCCAGACTAACGAGGTAGTCTTTCTGAGGAAGATGAGAAGCAATTAATTTAGTGTTGTTTTTAGGCAGCCCACGACTTTCTTCTGTAAGAATATTCTTACTGTAGGGTGAAATGTGTTCCTCAGTAATGCATGTATGTGAAAGAACTAGGGGCAGTTCATCTGTATACCTAGCTACCTCCTGTCGGACCTGCAGTGTATCACACAACACCCAATATCCCTTGGACCCATCACATGGGATATTCTCCAAGCCTTGCTCTAGCAGCACGTCACGCTCATTGTGTGTCAGTTTCCGAATCCCACCACGAGGGAGCAGTTCAGTCATACACGCCCCGTAAAGACTATTAAAATCTAAGTAAATGATGTAGCTACTATCTTCCCCTAGATCTAAGCCTGTGTGCCTGTTCTCCACATTCGTGTACTGTCTCGTCACACTGGTGAACCCACCTCGGAGATTCCGACGAAGTAAATCATATAACATTGGGTCTGACACAACATCAAGTTGAACTTTCGATTTAAGCAAGAATGCATCCCAAGCAAATGAGGGTAAAGAAATGTAGTGTGAAATGTCTAATTTGTAGAGAGCAAGCATGGTGTCTCGCCAGACTGTGAACACATCGGCTAGCAATCCTGTGTCCACTTTGAGGTAAAGGAGCAGATACTCCCCTATGTTACGACATTTAGCCAAATCAAAAATTTCTAAGGCTTGTTTATAATCTGTTTCTGACAACTCTTCGTCTTTTAGTGTATTGTAAAACTTATCACGAGAAGGGAGTTGTGGTTCATCTAACACAGACATAGAGGATAAATAATCATAGCAGAATGATTGTTTACCCTTGAGTAGTTTTGGGATGGCCGCTTTATTTACCCCTTTTAACATAGCCAAAGTGAATGTGGTAGGTTTCCCACTATCAATATGATCCTTGGCTATTCTTCCTAGCGAGCCGTTGAGAAGGGCTAAACTATCCAAAAATCTTAAGTTGTTCACATCAACTTTCATAAATTTAAATCCATCCTTAGCTAATATATCTATTTCACTCCCTTGTCTATCTCTCATCTCGTTTAGGATTACTCCTAAATCATAGGAAGCGTTGTGTGAAAATGTGTATAGGAACTTGTATGAATTTATACATTGCAAATTACATCTATCACAGTAAGCTGCTTGATAATTGTGGAATCTTACTGTGTGGTCGTGATGACGGACTTTGATTACATCTTCTCCGTTAAAAGGTACATCACAGAGTTCACAGGTTGTTTTTGTCTCAAATAGTGCCTGCTGTTGCTGAGACATGTGAAGTTCATAGGATGCTAACCCCTTCTTGATTCGTGCCCATGACGCTTCTAGCGTGGTTACAAAGTGATTGACCGCATCTTTACCCAAATAAGTATCTTTCTCAACAATATTCTTCTGTCAATGATAATGTACGCATACGCCACTGCGTTGTGACGTGTTTCTATCATTCCCTTAGGGTTCGAGCGGTCTAGCATGCATAAAAAAGTCATAAAAGCACATGTGACTAGGACCATAACCCCGTCCATAGTTACGGAAAGTAATCTTCCTCTCTGGTGGGTAGAATTTGAGAGTCTGATGTACTTTGCATGTACTTTCATGACTCTGCATGCTATCTGCTGGGAGAGATATCAAACAACAATGACAGAAGCTGTGTTGCCTTGGGATTAGATCTGGATTGTTGCTCATATTACGTACATATTAGTTAAAATCCTTAATTAATACTAAATGTTGAGCTTCCAACATCAGCAATGGTATGACATCTGTATATCCTCCTCTTCCCTTCCTAGCTAGTGTAATGTAGTGCCGCTGTTGTCGTCTAGCATTTTCATCTCTTTCTAGCGAATAGATGAATATACGGACTTTATTCATTTTCTCTACCTTGAGAATATCCTCAAACGTCACTGCAGAATTGACATCAGCTGGCCATTTCATGTGTCTGAGACACCAACTAGCATTCACAGATCTAGCGCGGATATTATCTAGATGCATCCCCTTAGCTAAACATTTATAAGCGGCAACACACTGCATAAGGCAAATATCGGCCTCTCCCTCTGGACTGAAAATCAACTGCTTTCCACGCAAGCCTTCAGGATAGTCTACATGCGAGCCTAATCTTATCGGATGTTCTATCTGACCACAGTTAATGTAAAACCCGGTGAGCCGCTCAACCAAGACATTGGACCCTTCCTTCGCTTCCAGATACTGGGATATTTTCTCTGTCAATTCATCAGCCCAAAAATCAATAAGAGTTTCTACTTCCTCTAGAGTAATTCTTCGCCCCTCACCTCGTATGGGAAAGCCATCGTTATTTATAGGATCCAATAGATTATCCTCCCCGTCTTGTTGTACATTTAAATTCCGCACAATTAGAGTGACGTCTGGGTAAATTAGGAGGAATGGGTGTTGTGGAGAGAAGAGGGTGAGTATCTCATTAATGAAAAAATCCCTATATGTTCTCAGATATACTCCTGGGGAGGTGTTAACATGTTCTGGTATGGAGAATGAAAGCCGGACATAACTGCCGTTATAGTTATCAATTCGATCCAGCAGCTGAGGTTGAATTTCTAGGGCAGGTGGAGGAGATGGGGGAAGAGGTGGTGGGGGTGATGGGATAGGGCTGGGAGGGGTGGGGGGTGGTGATAACCCACCCCCTCAGAGATGAATGGGTGCGACCGCTGGGTCAGCTATTACGCCAGACGGTGCTAACAAGTCAGAATTGACAGACGCTTGCGGGTCAAGGTCCCGGTCTGCTGAGCTGTCGTCTGAGTCACTGTCTGAGATGAAAATGGTACGATTCTCACCACTGCTGCTTCTGCTGCTGCTGCTGCTGCTGTCATAGCTGTCGCTGATTGATTGGGGTATGGGGCTGGGGGTGGAACGGGGGGTTGAGTGAGCGCGTGAACGAGTCCTCCCCTCCCTGTGAGCCGGAAGTGGGCACTGTCTGCCCTGCTGTGTCACTCTCACAGCCACTGCTGCTGGATGCCAAATCTATGCACAGCGGTGTGACATCTGTAAAAAAAAAAGAAAAACATATTATCTCTAGAAAGAATGAAAGCGTATATATCTCTAGAAAGAATGAAAGCGTATATATATATATATATATATATATATATATATATATATATATATATATATATATATATATATATATATATATATATATATATATATATTATGAGGTTAGGGAACAGTCTAGTGGGAATTAATATGTTTAGGAAATAGACTGAAATCAGACAGTAATAACTTACCTATGTCCTGGTGAAGGGGTTGAGCAGGTGAGTGGGTATGAATTCGTAACATCGTGTTAACAGGATGAGATATGGTCTCGTAGCCCCCCATCTGTCGGGGTGGCTGACCTTGATGAAGGGGCGGGGGGTGCCCGCGAGTGAGATCTGCTCTCCTTAGCTCAGTGTGTGAGGAATGGGGTATAGGCTCAATGACGTTGATCTGTTCACTCCGTCGATTGAGGTATGGATTATAACCTGAAATGGAACAAATGATATTCAGCACTGGTGAATGTGGAAAAATATGTTTATTATGCTTGTGTGTTCGCTTGCAAGTGGATGAAATACAGATACGAGAAGTATATTTTTATATGCTACCTACGTTTATGTGAAGTTTCATTCCGACGATGACCTCCTCGCGGGGCGGGTGAGCAATAAGGACACTTCACGGTTTTGTAAACTGAAATTGGAAAGAACATATTTAACTGTGTGGAATGTAATAGCCCGAATGAAAAAATATTCTCACACTATAGTAGTTTACACGCGATATTTCACCTGTGGATGCCATAAAATGAACTGTGGAATATTAAATATGAATAACACTCACGGTTATCACAGAAAATCTGCTGACATCGCTTGCATTTGATGTCGTAATGTCCTAGGGGCGGTTTTTCACAGCTTGCGCATTGCAGCCAACACACTTGATTTGGTGATGGAATATAAAACACTCCGCATTTCATGCATGCTGTAAAGCTTCGCCTTTCCATGACATGGAGCTGTATGACGCGTGTGTAGCGGATGAAGTCTCGCAGGGAACTGGCGGGGCGTTTGTGTGTGAGGGGAGTGAAACGACCCGGGTCAAATGAGAAGTGATTAATGGGTGACAGGTGTGGGTCTGTCTGTCGGCAGGAGTAAGTACCTCGCCCCCTCCTTAACCAATCCACAGTGTATGGGGAGTCGTCGTGGGACGAACATCACCACTCTGAAGACAACGAAAACCCTTTAAGGGAATGGCCCAAGGGAATGGCCCCACTTCCACTGGAGAGTGCTCTCTCGCTCTCTTACCCATCGACACTTACGACTTCCTGTAGGGGAGCTAATGGACGTCCTGGCGTTCCTCTCAGGTATGGGGGTTCTCCTCTCCCTCCCCCCTCCCCAAACAACATAACCACTATGTTGGATCCCCTCTCATCCTCTACTCACGATCATCAAACTATTATCATCATCATCATCACACAGGATTAAGTCTATGACAATCTCCTTCCTCATATTCCACTCTTATCCTTGTATTTTCATACGTCTTCCCAGAAATTCCCACGTCTTCCCAGAAATTCCCTTTGGGTCTAGAGCGAGGGGCTGCACCTGCTCACCCGCCACTCAAGGCTGCCTCCGACACGCGCCAAACTTCCGGGAAATTCCCCTCCCAAACCCTCTGCGATGGTAACGACGCACTGCGACAACGACCGCGCGCACGCACCAGCTGCCAACAACATAACTTACTCTCTTTCAGGACCACTTACCATAACACAGGACGCTCATACGCGTCCGAAACGCGCCAAACTTCCGGGAAAATCCCCCCAAAACCCTTGCGACTACACCCCTGCGCGCCACCTGTCGGGTGGCACTCACCTGAGTGCCACCTGGCAGCTGGTGCGCGGTCGTAGTCGTATATTTCACTACTCCAGGTACCCATTTTACTGTTGAGTAAACAGAGGTTAAGTTAAGGATTGATGCCCAGTAAATCCTCCCCGGCCAGGATACGAACCCAGGATAAACTGCTCGCAAAACACCAGGTGAGTGTCTTACCACTTCACCATGGGGAACTGCAATCAGTCATATCAACTTCAGGAATGGCAAAATTTTAAAATATCTTGTCGACTTTTGGGATAACAGTCTTTGCAGTTGTGGAAGTGAGGATTTCCACTTCTAGATAACGGGAGTGATCATCAATGACCACCATCAAGTACTTTTCAGCTGGTAACGGTCCACAGAAATTGAAATTGAAATTGAAATTGAAATAAGTTTATTGAGGTAAAATACACACAAAGGGATGAGGTAGCTCAAGCTATTCTCACCCCATTCAGTACAACGTGTTAATATATACATAGACACACATCACAAACAATAAACATATTACCAAACATTCTGAGAGATAAACATATACATTTCCTCCTTCACAAGTAGTATGGTATCAGACGTACACACAAATACTTTTATGACCTAGGTATACTGTATTGACAATTTGCAAGACACCTGCAGATAATTCAACAAAATATTACAATCTTGGTGCAAAATTTTTATATCTCTCAAGAATATCATCAACCTTTCCGTTGTGACACATCCAGGCTATTTGTTCAGGAACAGTCCTTATCTCAGTGTTTCTATATACATTAATCAACGGACAATCAAGAACATAATGGGCCAGGGTGTGAGACCTTAACATACCACATAGTTTACACTTCGTGTCATTATCATGAACATCTATCCCATATTCCCAGTAATATTTGTACCCAAGCCTGAGCCGCATGTACACAGTCACTCCAAGCATTTCTCCTTTTACCATAAGTGAAATGGGTGTTTTGACTCACATACATGTAGTGTTGCATGGTTTGACTACTCTCATACATTATCTCTCTCCTCTCCACTTCTGCCTGTGCCTGAATATTTCTGATTTTGCTTCTTATTTGTCTCATTGTGAATTCACATTCAATGTCAACTTGTGGTTTTGATGTGGCACGTTTGGACAAGTCATCCGCCACCTCGTTGAGCACTATTCCAACATGAGATGGAATCCACATGAATTTCACACTGTAACCTTTCAGCTATATCTCAGTTATTCTTCTCTTACAGTCCTCCACTATAAACATGAAGACTGGGTTTCGACTGTTTAAGGACTCCAGTGCTCCTCGGCTATCGACAAATACAAAAACATTTTTGTCGTCATAACGTACTTCCTCCAAACACGCCAGAATGGCCTGCAGTTCAGCTTGTGTGGATGATATATCATTACTAAGCCGGAGTTCAATTATCCTGTCCACAGTCCCAAACTCCGTATAATCCCTTATTAGGACACCACACCCGGCCCTGCAATCCTCCGCCACCGACCCGTCGCAATATACATGTAAACTGTTGCCTCTTGGTAACCGAGATATCATGCTTCCATACAAACACCGTAATTGGCCCGGTTCATGATGAATCTTTTTCACCTTCAGGGGTACAATTTCGACGTCTATTTTCTGTACTTTCCAGGGAGCAGACATATTACACTGTCGAGAGGGTTTACAGCAGTCAAGTACGTCGTATTCCCTGAGGTCATGAGCTAATCCTCTCGTGTAGCGTGTCTCCCTCAGTTTCCTGGAAGTGTGTACGTCACTCAAGCAGGTCTGAATGCTCTCAAACAGCTTATCCCCTCCTTTTCTCCGCATGAAACGAATAGATACTCTAGTGTTAATGTCACGGACTCTATCACAAACACTCAGTAAATTTAATTCCATTCTCATTATTTCAATCATTGCATTTCTTTGACATCCAAGAATAATCCTCATAGCCTCGTTCTGTATCGGCTCTATTTTTTTAATTCTGCCTTGGCCGGTGTAAGACAATACGGGTGCTGCGTAGTCTATCAGGGACCGAACATTGCTTATGTATAACATCCGCAAGATAGGTACCCCAACATCTTTACCAGAAAAAGCCAGTGCTTTCAGAGGATGCAGACGGGCTTTACATAAGGTGCTGATATGATTTATTTCAGCATTTTTACTCTCACATGTGTATCCAACATACATGCCCAGATACTTGTACTTCTGAACACGGCTCAGTTCCACACCATTTAGAGTAAGTGTTATATTTCTTCGTTTCTTATACTCGTATTTGGTTTTATCTGCATTTATAACTAAGCCTAACTTGTGACAGGTTATACCAAGTATGTTAAGAGCAGTTTGAATTTTGTTCCCAGAAGTGCCTTGTATAAGAATGTCATCAGCATATATGATCGTCGTGACCCCTGGAGGATACATCTCTGATGCTAATCTGTTCATTAATACATTGAATAAGGTGGGACTTAATACTCCCCCTTGGGGGGTACCTAACTGAAACCTCCGTTCCTCAGACATGTATCCCTGGTAATACACCTGACCTTTTTTGCCTTGAAGATAATCCCTTATCCAGTGTAGCAATCTCCCTGTTATTCCCAGATTGGCTAATTCGTATAAGATTACCTCCCCATTGGCTTTATCAAATGCTCCTTGTAGATCAACAAAAACTCTACAATTGTCATCCACATTAGACAAACACTTTAAGAGACAATCCGCAGTACTTTTGCCTTTGATAAAACCAAAGAGATTACTGGACATGTTATCACCTACTAGGTAGAGTAGCCTATTTAACAAAATCCTTTCCATCATTTGACAAAAGCAGGATATTAAGGAGACAGGTCTGTAGCCTCCGTTTGACTTAGGGATAGGAATGATGACAGCCTCTTTCCATTTTCTTAGTAACTTTCCCTCTATAACTCATATTAAACAAATCAAGTAAGGGATTAGGTTTCATACAGGCTAAATAATTAAGTATGTCATACGTTACTTCATCTTTTCCCGGAGCAGTAGAGCTGCCACTTTTTATAGCATCCAGTAGCTCATCGTGAGTTATCTCAGTGCATGTTATAGATCTTGTATTTAAGGCACATAAAGTTACTCCATTTCTAATATTTTCCTATGACTCAATGGTGACTCTCGTGTCTGCAGGTAAGGACTCCATACCAGCAGCACTTGCCCATTTATCTACTAACTCATTAGCAACTTTCCCTGGATCTGAGTGAGCAATGAATTTGGTCTTACAACCCCTGATTTTGTTTACTGCTCTCTATATGTCTTTAAGATTCTTAGTATACCAATGGACTGAGCAAATTCTTGCCAGTATCTGTCCCGCGCCTCCTTCCTCACCTGACTGCATTCCCTAGCCACTTCCAACATTGTATTTTTCTCTTCATCCCTCATTCCATTTTTTAACCATTCTTTATGCGCACTCCGAAGCATTCTCTCCCACCCCTTGACTCGCTGATCATTGGAATATTTAAATTTCTTAGGTCCGTGCGTCTTGCTTCCCCTGCCCCCGTTATTTTCCCTCTGTACTAATTTCTCTATGTTCTCGACCATGTCCTCGTAAAAACTATCAACGCAGAGCGGCGTGTAATGTTGATACCAATCTCCCATATTTCGAATAAAATAATTTTTCATATCTTTATTAATATTTAGCCTTTTCCTTTGAAAATGGACTTGCTTTTTCCCCAGTGGTAATTCAACGTTCAAGGCAAAGTGGTCACTAAGTAGTTCCCGAACAACCCGAGCCTCCCCCATAATCCCCTGAGAGTTTAAAATGCAAGCATAGTCAAGCCGTCCTCCCCTGATGTGAGTTGGTTCATTGTTTCCCAAGAGACAGGTATCTGGATGATCTTGTAGAAACTGTAACCACTTGACCCCATTAGCATTAATACTACCCACTGTCCCAAGGCTTGTGTGCCGAGCATTAAGGTCCCCAATGACCAGTGAAGGATTAGTGTAAATGCAGTCAGGTAAATAGTTAGCGTCGAAGCAGTTCCTGGATACATACAAATTAACTACAATAAATTCCCCTTCCCTTAATGATAATTTAACACAGACACTCTTTATACCTTGCGTTTTTGATGGCGGTTCTACTAACTCTGCTGGTATGGAGTTCTTAACATAAATCGACGTGCCTCTGATGTTATTTGCGGCGAAGAGGTTAAACCCTTCATAGCCATTTAATTTCAATAAGCCTTCATTCCTATCCCCTGTCTCCTGGAGAGCTACATCAATATCATTTCCCATCACATAACAATGAACATCTGTAACCCTGTTTCTTAAACCATTAACATTCCATGACAACACTTTCAGTCTAGGGTGATCCATTATTAATCAATTCACTGCCTAAGTCATCCCCAATAAGTTCACTAAATGATAGTAATACCTTGTATAACATCTCCCACCTCCTCCCAAGTTCACCAGTAAAAGCGACATTGCGATTCTCAAGAGATATTTTCAGTCCTGTGACGTCCATTATTGGCCCAAATGATTCCTTCATTTTATGTGAAATTATAGGGTTCTTCCTTTCACTACGACTATCATCATTCACACACACTTCACTTTCCTTCATTTCATCACTCAATATTTCATTATTGTCCTCAACCACTATATCCTGTCCATCCTTCACCGTTTTGTGATTTTTCTTGACCTCCTGAACGTTTAATTTAGCCTCGATGGACTCGATTCTCTGCCCAAGATTTTGGAGGAACTCACCAACTTTTCTAAGTTCAGCCCACACCTCCTTGACCATATCATTATGGCCCTCTTTCTGAGCCACAGTAGCCACTTCACTCACCGTTACACTGTCACTGCCGGAGTCCTGAGTGGTGGCGTGGCTGCTTGTTGCTTGAGCCTGCCTAAGTAAAGGTGACTCCTTTACCCACGCATTCGTCCGGTTCACTGGCACTGTTTGGGGCAGACTGTTTTGCTGTGCTCCCGGTGTCTGGGTAAGAGCTCTTGCTTGCTCTGTAACATTCACCGGCCGGAGAACACCCATACTCGGCCTCTTGCTACACACAGCCGAGCTGGCATTGTGAACAACTCCACAGTTGCAGCATCTGGGAACTATTTTCTCACCCAGATTAAGTCTGTTTCTACACACAGTAGAGGGGTGAGACTTTCCGCAGAAACGACATCGTGGATCATTTTGACAGCTCCAGGATTTATGCCCCCATCTGCAGCATTTCAGGCATATTATGGGCTCTTCCACATATTTTGCTACATGCCTGTAGCCAGCCCCGGTGATGAACACTTTCTCGAGAACTTCACCTCTCACTAGAGCCACCACCTGACTCCTAGCTTCACCTTTAATAAGGTGACGCTTGGCCCACACAAATCGTTGGTCGTCGAGGATGAACTCGGGGTCCAGAATCTGAGGGTATTTATAGATAATTACCTTCGTCAGCTTCTCGTTCCCCTCCGGTATTTCCATAACAATTCCATCATATCCTTGCTGGCTAAGAAACATCACTGCCTCCATAGAACCTACCGTTAAGTAAGGTCTGTTTACACCTTCCTTCAGCAGGGGCTCGAACTTGCGGTGTTCTCTTCCGAGTCTGACTGTCCACAGCAGCTTCTGATGATAGGCCAGCGTGCATGAGGCAGGGAAGAGAAGCCTCCATCTCCGCTGACCCTCACCTTCCTGACATCGTTCCGTCCGTTTGTCTGCATCAGTCTCGGCGTCGTTCTTCATTCTCTTGTCGTTTCCGTTAAGTGTATTACTGTCCACACTACGCCTTGCCTCCTGTCTTCTGCGTTTCTTCTTATGCCTTGTCAGAACTTCTTGATACACGCCCTCCTCGTCTGACTGGCTGCTTTCAGAGTCCATGTTAATATCGCCGTGGGAAGTAGCCATGTCTTCTGGTGACTGGGTCCACAGAAGTCCATCGATAATGCCGTCCATGGTGCAGCAGGTAGTGGTGAAGGTTGTAGAGGTGTTGGTCTTGAAGTATCCACTGCGACTTTGCAAGAGGAAACAGGCATCATGTATGTCCTTTGTTTGACGATCAATGCCAGGAAACCACACCTTTTCTTGTAGCAGCTGTTTGGTCCTAACAAGACCTTGGTGTCCTTGATGTGCTACTTCAGAGTACGCTGCTGGAATGATGATACATGTATCTCGCATCACAATGTTGCGTTGTTGCATAACATATTTATTGTTTGGATGCGTTCAAGTGCTTTGAATGTTTCTTAGTCAACTCCTGAGGGTGGGATGCGTGGAAAACTTTTCTTGGACAATGCATTCATTGTTGTTTGCAGAGTTGAAACCTCTAGGGTTGCAGTACGGATTTCATCAAGAGTGAGAGCCTTAGGGACTGCATCACAGGTTACAGAGTGTACATACCTCGGCAACTTGCTGATGCTTGGTGATGGTGAAACTGTTGGCAGATGTCGACTGATGTAATCAGCGGGATTACCTGCACCCCGGTTGTACTTCACAGTGAAGATATATAGTTGCACACGAAGAGCCCATCTCTCAATGCGAGCTGGTTGTTTGGACATCGGATTATTGAAGATGGTTTCTAACGGTTAGTGGTCAGTGACAATTGTGGTGAAGGGTTACCTTACCTTGAGGTAATTCCGGGGCTTAACGACCCCGCGGCTCGGTCGTCGACAAGGCCTCCTCGTTGTTGGACTAGTCAACCAGGCTGTTGGACGTGGCTGCTCCCAGCCTGATGTATGAGTCACAGCCTGGTTGATCAGGTATCCTTTGGAGGTGCTTATCCAGTTCTCTCTTGAATACTGTGAGGGGTCGGCCAGTTATGCCCATGTGTAGTGAAAGCGTGTTGAACAGCCTCGGGCCTCTGATGTTGATAGAGTACCTGTTGCACCTCTGCTTATCAATGGGGGTATTCTGCACATCCTGCCATGCCTTCTGGTCTCATGTGATGATATTTCTGTGTGCAAGTTTGGGACTGTTACGTGCCTCTATAAGATATGTAATTAAATAAATTAATATGTACCTTTATAATTGTGTGTAAATTACAAGTATGTATATTGATATACTTATATGTTCTATGTAAAATAATTTCATGTTACATTGTTGGCGTTAGGCCCAACGTATCGTGGGAATGATTGTTTTATTTCTTTGTGTATTCAGTTTCCCACGGGAACTAATGATTTATATGTGATCATATGTGGGTAACAGAGGTGAATAATAATTGTGTGAACTGTATCTGGCAAATTGTCGTGGGATAGTTCGTTGCTGGGTGAGCATGCCATTATTCCCTTTTTGTATGTGTATTTTAATTACTATGTAAAGCAATAATTACCTTTTTTTTGTATACCAATATGTATTGACCATTCATTACGTTAGTTTAAGATTACTCTTGTCACAATGTATTGCTCCATTGTAGAAATAATAAATATTGGAACTTTGGCAAATTGTTCGCGGGGCAAGGCAATGTTTTTGACTCCCGCGTAATTGTAAGTCAGTAGCTGATCCAGAACCAGAGAGTTAACATCTTGTGGAGTTAAGTTTTACATTATTGTTCTGTCATAACCATACATATATTAATATTATATTAATTTCTGGGAGAGTCAGTGATATTTTACTTTGATATATATTTGTGATCCATTAATCATCTGTTTGCTATTGAGATTTATGTAATATATATATATATAAGTTTGATATGTATTCTTTCAGTCCTAAAGGAAGATTTTTAACAAAGTGCTCATTACTTATCAAGGGGTTATACTGGTGACCCGCTCTTGTGAACAGCAGTTTTTAGTTACCCTAGACCTTTTTTAGAGTTAGCTGTTATAGGGTCACGAGCCATAACGTACGGTAGGTAACAGGGACCAGCCCCTTTACTATTTTCCACGTGTAAATTATTATGTATCTCTGCCGCCTGAGCTCAAGAGAATACAGATTTAGTCTCTTTAGTCGGTCCGAATAGTTTAGATGCTTTACTGAGTGGATTCTAGCAGTAAAGGATCTCTGCACGCTCTCCAGGTCAGCAATTTCTCCAGCTTTTAAAGGGGCTGTCATTGTGCAGCAGTATTCCACTCTAGAGAGCAATAGCGTCTTGAAAAGTATCATCATCGGTATAGCATCTCTGTTGTGAAAGGTTCTTGTTATCCAACCTGTCATTTTTCTTGCAGTTGTGACGGTGACTTTATTGTGTTCTTTAAAGGTAAGGTCTTCCGACATGAGTACACCCAAATCTTTTGCATTGCCTTTTCGTTCTGTGTTACGATTTGACTGCGTTTTGTTCGTGGTTTCCGTTTTTATATTTTCCTTTTTCCCGTAGTGCATGAGCTGGAACTTATCTTTGTTAAACACCATATTAATTTCTGTAGCCCATAGAAAGACCTGATTTACATCTGATTGAAGGTTTGTCATGTCCTCTATACTGTATACTCTCATAAAAATCCTAGTGTCATCTGCAAAGGATGATACAGTACTATAGGTTGTGTCTGTTGGAAATTTCCAACAATTATTCTCATCCCTAATACAATAGGATGTATTTCCTGTATTAGACTTCATTATTATTTAATACTCATTCACTAATCCTTAGTACAATGGGTTGTATTTCCTGTACTAATTGTTATTATTAACTAATACTACTAGTCCGTAGTTTAGTATCATAGAATTCATTGCATTAGGATGTGGTACATCATGTAATTTCTCCGAGAATTGTGCAGTGTTGTGTCAGCCTCCCACGGAGAATAAATTTCCACATATCTGTAGATCTAATAGAAGTACAACCATTCAATTTCCTTTATTAGGGATAATTATTTAGTAATAAGTTTACTTTATTTAGTATACAAAAGTTTACAGGAATTCCTTTACCCAGCTTGATAGCTGTTCTAGTAAATAATATCATAATCTAAAATAATTTCCACCTCCAAAGGATTCTCGATTTATTTGTGCAGTCTACATTAATTGACCTGCACTGTGAGAATCAAACATCACCACATAAATTATTTGATTAAGATATAAACAGTTTTCATAAACACTTCCTTCCCTATTTAGCTTTAATAAATAAAAATAATTTATGCTCGGGCCCTCCACTGGGAGTTATGCGCATGCGCGACTTTTGAGCAGCCAGGAGACTCTCGCAATATTAGATTCACTGGCAGCACGGTGTTCTGAAGCTGTCCTTACACATCTTACAATCTAGCAAGCACCCGTACATCATTGGGCTTCAGATTGAGGACGCAGCTTACCAGAATCACGGACATCAGATCGGCAGGCATTTTTACCTCTTTTGTTCTATTTAACGAGTTCTTAAATATGTTCATGTAGGTGCCCTGTCATAACGCTGCAGGCGATAAAATAAACCCCATGTAAGTGCTGTTTCCACCCCTCCAAATATTTAGATATTGCATTTATGTGTGTGAATACTAATTTGGAGTGGAAGTTATGGAATTTAATTATTGCAGCCTGGCGCAACACCACTGAGGAAGCGTGTGACTGTAACATACTCACGTGTTCCTAGGATCACTATCTCAAGCTGTTTTTAGACTTGTAGAGATTGGACTTCACCTACGTCCCTCTGTCACAACTGAGATTTAATCAGCTTTCATTGTTGATAGTACCTTTTAATTATTGAGAGTCAAAGCATTTTTAATCATTGCATATTAATCAGATACATGATTTGATTTTTAACATGCAGTAGTATTTTATCCATTACATTTTTGTTCATTATCAATGTGTGTGCATAATATCATTATTATTATCGCATAATATATGTTGCACATAGATTAATCTCATAGAAAAAAAAAACAAAATGTGTCATGAGAAACTGGTTCTGGAAGGTATAGAATATACGGTTCATTGTTTAATTACCTAATAGAATAATAGAATTTAATTACATATAATCATAGAGATCCATAAGCCACTAGTTCTCTCATTTAACAGTGTCCTTGTCTATGTTCGATATGAGGATGAGAAAAAGTACTGGAGGAAGCACAGTACCCTGGGAGACTGAGCTCTTCACGGTTGATGGGCCGGATTTGATTTTGTTGACTATTACACATCGGGTTCTATTAGTCAGGAAATTGTTAATTCATCTGCCTGTTTTTCCGGTAATTCCTTTTGAATGCATTTTATGTGCAATAACACCATGGTCACATTTGTCAAAGGCTTTTGCGAAATCTGTGTAAATTACATCAGCGTTTTGTTTGTCTTCCATAGCATCTAATGCCATATCATAGTGGTCCAGCAACTGTGATAGGCAAGAGCGCCCTGTTCTGAAACCATGCTGTCCGGGGTTATGGAGATACTGTGATTCCATGTATTTTGTGATCTTACTTCTTAGCACTCTCTCAAAGATTTTTATGATGTGTGAAGTTAGTGCTATTGATCTGTAATTTTTGGCTTCTGCCTTATTTCCTCCTTTATGGAGTGGTGCTGTCTCTGCGGTTTTTAGTATGTCAGGGATAACGCCAGTATCTAGGCTGTCTCCAACGAATGTGAAGGGCCTGCGATAGTGGTTGTGACGGACTTCGTCGCCATCTACGATCTGGGTGCCGAACTATGCAAGTCGACCCTCCCAGTAATCATAGCTTCCCATCTTTTAGTCTGCCAGGCTGAAAAGTGACGAGGGACCAGAGGCAGGCCAGGGAAGGCAATGAAGTCGGGGTAGTGGAAGGCAGAGGTCGACCTGGACGGACTAGCCAAGTGGGCTGGTCGAGCGCTGTGGACTTTACTCCTGGGGGTGCTAGCTAATGGGGCTAGAAGAGCGCTGTGGTTGAGCGCTGTAGACTTCGGTTCTGGAAGGTACTAGCCAGTAGGGATGGTCGAGTGTTGTTGGCTTTGCTGCTTGGGCGTACCAGCGAGTGCGCAAAGAAGACCACAGCAGAAGCACTTTGTGATTGTCAACCGTGAAGCAGGCTAGTGTAAGGGCTAGCAACGCCAATCCTTTTGACCTCTCATAGCGTTGTATATATTATATATATGGATTCCTATGGTGATGGGAAATAATAACGGGATATTTTAAGTGTCTTTCTTCTAATATTAACTTTAAACATTACACTATATTTCCACCAAGGTTAGGGGCCTCAGAACTAGAGTAGGATCACAGTTTATAAAGAACCCGGTTACGAAGGGTTCGTAACATTAATGGCATCCCCAGCAGGATCCTTGCCTCTTGTTCAGAGCATTCATTGGTCTTAGTGATTTGTTTAAGGTAATTAGCAGGTAAATAAGTGCTATCCTTGTGGATAGATGTCCCGTTTTGCCGTATAAATTTTAAGTTCAGTGATTACGTTCGTTCTGTTTGTGTCGTACTACCGAAGGGAACAATGGCTGAGAGGCAGACCATTGACACCCTGGATAATGTTCAAGAGTTCCTGAACCAGGAAGATTGCCTCTCCAAACTAAAATACCTTGGGAAATCCGAATTAGTGTTGATAAGTGCGTACCTGGAAATTAAGGAGAGTGATCGGGATTCGCGGGTGGACATCCTTTCAAAAGTACATAAGCATTTGAAACCTGCCGATAAAAAGGACAGTGAAGGACAAAGTAAAAAGACAAACATGGCTTCCTCTGAAAAAGACAAAGGCAGTGATGATGACAGTGATACTAGTGAACTGAATATCAGTCTACTCACTGTGAAAATGCGTGCATTGGAGGTCAATCACGAGATAGTGGAAAAAAATAGAAATAGAATGCGAAATGAAAGAAAAGGAAATGGCTTTGAAAGAGAGAGAACAGGAAATGAAACGTTTGGAATTACTAGAAAGAAAGGGAAGAGCGAGAAAGAGAAGAAAGGAGAGAAGGAAAGACAAGAAAAGAAGAAAAAAACACGAATTAGAAGTACTGAGATTAGGTGGTAGTAGAAAAAAAACGAGTAGTTTCGATCCGGTGCGGAACATCAAAATGGTTCCGAAATTTAATGAAAAAGAGGTATCAAAATTTTTGGCCGCTTTTGAAAAAGTCGCTGCATCTTTCGAATGGCCTAAAGATAATTGGGCTATAATATTTCAGTCGGTGTTAACCGGGAAAGCCCAAAGAGCATACTCAACATTATCAGTGAGTGAGTCAAGTGATTACGATGCAGTAAAGGTGGTTTTGCACGCTTGCCAGTTAGTTCCAGAAGCATACCGGCAAAAATTTCGAAACCTGAAGAAAGGGGCAGAACACACGTATAAAGAATTCGTAAGATTAAGAGATTATTCGTAGACTGGTGTGAGTCTAGAAAAGTAGAACATCATGAAAAGCAAAGAACAGCTAGAACAGCTTAGCCTCAGAGGTATTTAAAGATTACCTACCCGAAGATTTAAAGATCTATCTAGAAGAACAGCAGGTGGAAACATTAGAGGTGGCAGCCACGAACGGTAACATCTAAGGTACTAGTGAAACACCTGATCTGGTTCTTCTCGAGACAGGGGCTTCCTAAGACAGTTCAAACTGATCAGGGACCAAATTTTACTTCTAAATGTTTTAGCCAACAGATGTCGTACATGGAAATTCTTCACATCACCTCCAGCGCTTATCACCCTGAGTCCCAAGGAGCACTCGAGAGGTTCCATCAGACACTGAAACAGATGATCAGGAAATATTGTATTGGTAAGCAAGGACGTTGGGCAGAGGAACTGCCATATCTACTCTTTGATATAAGGTCGGTTCCAAATGAATCTCTTGGTCTGGTTGATACCTGGTTGATGGGGTTCTGGGAGTTCTTCTACTCCCCAAGCCCGGCCCGAGGCCAGACTTGACTTGTGAAAGTTTGGTCCACCAGGCTGTTGCTTGGAGCGGCCCGCAGGCCCACATGCCCGGTTGGTCCGGCACTCCTTGAAGGAAACAATCTAGTTTCCTATTGAAGATGTCCACGGTTGTTCCGGCAATATTTCTGATGCTAGCTGGTAGGACGTTGAACAACCGCGGACCTCTGATGTTTATACAGTGTTCTCTGATTGTGCCTATGGCACCTCTGCTCTTCACTGGTTCTATTCTGCATTTTCTTCAGTGTCGTTCACTCCAGTACGTTGTTATTTTACTATGCAGATTTGGGACCTGTCCCTCCAGTATTTTCCAGGTGTATATTATTTGGTATCTCTCTCGTCTCCTTTCTAGTGAGTACATTTGGAGAGCTTTGAGACGATCCCAATAATTTAGGTGCTTTATCACGTCTATGCGTGCCGTATATGTTCTCTGTATTCCTTCAATTTCATCAATCTCTCCTGCTCTGAAGGGGGAAGTGAGTACTGAGCAGTACTCAAGACGGGACAACACAAGTGATTTGAAGAGTACAACCATTGTGATGGGATCTCTGGACTTGAAGGGTCTCGTAATCCATCCGATCATTTTTCTGGCTGACGCAATACTTGCTTGGTTATGCTCCCTAAACGTTAGGTCGTCGGACATCATTATTCCCAAATCCTTGACATGCTGTTTTTCTACTATGGACAGATTCGATTGTGTTTAGTACCCTGTATTATGTTTAAGATCCTCATTTTTGCCGTATCTGAGTACCTGGAATTTATCACCGTTAAACATCATGTTATTTTCTGCTACCCAATCGAAAACTTTGTTAATAGCTGTTTGTAGTTTGTGGTCTGTCCCCTTTTGAACTTGTATATGGTCACACAGTACGTGGACCCTTGAAGGTGGTCAGGGACCAGTGGGACGAAGTGGAGAGTAATATAAGACATGGTTGATTGGATCTCGTCACACAAGGAACGACTGTTTGCCGCTTGGCAATTTGCTAAGGATAATTTGGTACATAACCAGACTACTATGAAAGGCAATTATGATGTCATAACCAAACCCAGAGATTTCATGGTAGGAGATCAGGTTTTTTTTCATTTTTTTTTTTTTTTTTTTTATTTTCTACCACAGACGTGGCCACACATTGACAATGCTAACCAGCATATATACATCTTCTTCTGTCCTCCATGGAAAGGGTTAGAGAAATGTTAAACATAGAGTTCAGGGGTTTATTGAACACTCAACCACAGAAGGTGATTCGGTGCTTTTAAAATGCTAAGCTAACCTACATACGTAAATACATAGATACACAGATTTACGTATGCCCTACATAAAGTGTTTGATGTGTCTTTTACATAGTGTCATTAATGTACATTCACAAAGGTGAAATGTAATTCTGATCAGCTTCCATATATACTTTATACCCATACATATACATACATATACACACACATGCATTCACATACATCTGTCTCATTTACTCTGACAGGGTGAGATAGCTGATAAAGAAACTAGTGTGCAATTAAGCACTTAATCACTGAAGGTGATGAAGGTGCTTTTACAAGCTCAGGTTATATAGTTACATCATATAACATTGAATAAATGATATATTGAATATAACATTGAATAAGTGATATATTACATGGTCAATCTTGGATACAAGTCCAATATATCATCAAGTGTTCCGGTACTCATATAGTAACTACAGAGTTCAGCATACCTTAGCCCAGGAGGGCGAAAGTCAGTCAGTATGGGACATTCTACAATATAATGTTCAAGAGAGTGCATGTTTTCTCTTTCACAAAGTTGACACATTGTGTACTCGACATTTGGGTTTTGAGAAAGCTGCCAGATACGTCTATATCCCAGGCGTATTCTGGCCACTATAACATCACATTGCCGGGTTCTTGTTCTATTAGTCCCATATGTGAATGTCTCCTCACGATATCTATCATAATATTTAATGCTACAACTTTCAGGTCTTTGTGAATTTGTTAGGTCGGTGAGATTTTCATTAGATATTTGTTTAAGTATTCTCTTTGTCACTGCTAATGAAACACCTATATCAATTTCTACTACTGGTTTTCTGCAGGCTGTCTTAGCAAGCATATCAACAGTGTCATGCCTAGAGATGCCAACATGTGATGGTATCCATAGGAATTTAATCTCAAATCTGTTTTCTTTAGCAGCTAAAACATTCATTCGAATATCACTGACTATTTTCTGGGTGTCACTACTATGTGCATTCAGTGCCAGGAGTGCACTCTGCGAGTCACAGTATACAAGTCCACTGCCTTTGTCTTTTAAAAATTCAGTGGCAAGGTATATGCCTGCAAGTTCGGTTTGAGTTGTACTTGCCCAGTCATTGACGCGCTTCATTGCTGTATGTACGAGAGAAGATTGTTCAAATATGTTACATGCACATCCGGTACATCGTCCACCTTCTTCTACAGAGCCGTAGGTATAGCACTGATAAAAATCGTTACCCATACTATGAGTACTTTCAGTGATGCATTTCAGTGTTAACTGTTTTAATAATGTGGTGTGCACACTATCTTTCTTGGGCGCATTTACAAAATCAACTGATAGATCCCAGTTATCCCATGGAGTAGTTGGCTGATTAATCATTAGTTGAGTTGGGTACATATTTAATATTTTGATGGAGTTGGCTACCTTGTAGAACCAATATACATAATCAGATTTCGTTCTTCTATAGACCTCAGGTGAGTGCAGCATATTAGAAAGTTTAGCTTGAAACTTCATGTGTTGTCTAGATCTACTCAATGCCTTCACGCCGAAAACTGTGCTAATAGACAAAATTCTCTCACTTATGGTAGGTAATTTTAACTCTGCTCTCATATTAACTATTCTCGTGGACTTTGGAGCCCCAAGGATGAGACGCATAGCTTCATTTTGCAAGGTTTCAAGAGATTTCAGCTCTTTGTCAGTATACAGTGTGAGATGTAGAGCATTGTAGTCAATCACAGAGCGTATAAATGATACATAAAACATTTTAGCAAGTCTCACGTTGAGTCCATGATTGACACCAACAAGGACCCGCAAGGGCTTTAATCTCTCCCAGAGTCTCCTCTTGAGAGAAGAAAGGTACCCAGGGTCGTTAATGAGGACACCAAGGTATCTGTAAGACTCGCAGTTCTCAAGTGCTCGCCCATCTATATGATAATTGGGTGGTGGAATACCACATGGAATGAGGGCACGAGTTTTCTGTACAGAGATAAGGAGGCCACATTCCTCAGCTCTAGTAGCAAAAGCGTCGAGCGGAACTTGCATTCTAGGCTCGGAGGCAGCCTGTAAACATATATCATCAGCATAACAAATGACAGTGTCTTCATTATTAGTTGGAAGATCTTTAATAAGTTTATGCATCAGAACGTTGAACAACAAGGGGCTGAGGACCCCTCCTTGTGGAGTTCCCAGTTCAAAGTGTTTGCTCTCTGTGCTTTTAACACAGGAGATCAGGTGCTAGTCTATTCTCCAATTATGGGAGGGGGGGGGAGTCTAGATGCAAAATTTAATGGGCCCCTATCCTGTGATTAAGAAGGTAAATGCAACCAATTATGTGCTGGACACGCCTGATCGCAAGAAGAAAAAGATGCATGTGTATGTTAACATGATGAAGGATCGAGGATTGTTTCGGTGCAATAGGTAAATCTAGTTACCTCGCCAAATTTGATCTGAATAAGGGGTATTGGCAAGTGCCCAGTTCAAGCACAAGAATGAGACTTACACGATGGAGTTGATATCTGCAACAATGTCATGCAGATTGTGCATATTAAAGGGATTGATAATGTGGTAGTGGACGCATTGTCCCCCATGTAATTAGTAAATGTTTGTTTTTAGTATTGTTTTAAGTTTTTTTTTTTAGGGGGGGGGGAGGTGTGACGGATTTCGGCGCCATCTACGCTCTGGGTGCCGAACTATGCAAGTCGACCCTCCCAGAAATCATAGATTCCCATCTTTTAGTCTGCCAGGCTGAAAGGTGACGAGGGACCAGAGGCAGGCCAGGGAAGGCAGTTAAGTCAGGACAGTGGAAGACAGAGGTCGACCTGGATGGACTAGCCAAGTGGGCTGGTCGAGCGTTGTGGACTTTACTCCTAGGGGTGCTAGCTAATGGGGGCTAGAAGAGCGCTTTGGTTCAACGCTATAGACTTCGGTTCTGGAAGGTACTAGCCATTGGGGCTGGTAGTGTTGCTGGGTTTGTTGCTTTGGCGTACCAGCGAGTGCGCAAAGAAGTCCACGGCAGAAGCACTTTGTGATTGTCAACCGTGAAGCAGGCTAGCGTAAGGGCTAGCAATGCCAATCCGTTTGACCTTTCATAACGTTGTATAAATTATATATATGGATTCTTATGGTGATAGGGAAATAATAATGGGATATTTTAAGTGTCTTTCTTTTAATATTACCTTTAAACATTACACTATATTTCCACCAAGATTAGGGTCCTCTGAACTAGGGTGAACTAGGTGAACTAGGATCACTGTATATAATGAACCCGGTTACGAAGGGTTCGTAACAGTGGTTTTTTTAGTTCTTGATGAATATTGTTCCAAGCCTGGTGCAGAGTACATCGGCATACTGTCTACGGCTTCTTCTTAAATCCTGTGGGGATAGGGTGACATCTAATATATGATTTGATGTTGGTATCATATCCATGAAAATATCACTTGGGTTATCAATCTTCAGTGTGTTTAGTGGCTCGCTGAAAAGAGTCGTACTGATTCCTCAGTATTTCGCTCATTTCTTTCTCGTCATCTGTGAAAGTTCCATCTCCCTTTCGCAGGGGCCTGATACCAGATTAGGTTTTTGATCTTGATTTTGCATAGGAGAAAAAAATATTTCTAATTTCTTTCACTGATGGCCTTTTGCTTTTTGCCTCAACTGGGTTTTGTATGACTCCTGTAACTTTACAGGAACTTTACCTAACATTTTTTGGCCTTCTTGAGATAAGGTGCGACTCTCAAGTTATTGCTCTCAATTTGTTGTTCTTCGCCTATAGAGGGAACGACGTTCCTGTTCAAATCTGCATCTCTTCTGCTTTTATCTTACGGGTATACGGTTTGAGCATATTTCTAGTACTACTGAGCTTATTTTTTCCAGGCACTGGTTCATGGTTTGCATTTTCTAGCTGTTCTTCCCAGTTTATTTCTGTGACGTCTTGGTTTATTTGTTCCCAGTTTATCTGTTTATTATTAAAGTTGAATTTGCTGAGATCTCCTCCACTGGGAATCGGGACTGGTTTTGAAGATCTATTCCCCATGCTTTTCAGAATTTCAATTAAGGTGTGATCTGAGTAATGGGTATTTGTAATCATTGTTCCTGATCAATTCATCATTATTAGTGAAAATGAGGTCCAGCGTGTTCTCCCTAGTTGGTTCTACTATTTGCTGGTTTAAGGCAATTCTGTTGTACATCCGTAGCAGATCATTTGAATGTGACTGTTCATTTAGTCACGGAATTCTCTGATACAACTGTATCAGCTATGGTCTTCCATTTCAGGTGCTGTAGGTTGAAGTCCCCAAGCAGGATGATTTTTTGAGACTGGATTTTTTAGGTTTTCCAAGCAGTGTTCCATTTTCATTAGTTGGTCTTTAAACTGCTGATGATTTGCCTCTGGTGACTTATATACAAGACAATAACTACATTTAAGATCTATTTTGATTATTAGCACTTCCACCATATCATTAGAGGTGTTTAGCAGCTCAATACAGATGAGTGTGTCCTTGATGTACAGGCTGACTCCACCCTGTAGCCTGTGTTTCCTGTCACATCTGAAAAGACTGTACTCCGAAATCCATATTTCACCATCATGGTAGTCCTTGGTGTGAGTTTCCGTTAGGGCTGCAAACATTGCATTTGCCTCGTGTAAGAAGCCATCAATGAAGTGCACTTTGTTACATTTGCGTGTTTTTATACCCTGAATGTTGGCAAATAAAAATTTTATGTTTGTGGGTGCTGGGTGCTTTACTTGGTGTTAATATCTGAGGCTCTGGTAAAGAGGCCACTGTGTTTGCGTCCTCTCCAGCATTTGAGAGTTGGTGGTAGTCTGGACATTTTTAGCCATTCTTCTCCTTCTCTTGCTAAAAAAAATCATCCTGGTAAAGTGTTGTGGCTGCTCTCATCGAGGTGGTTTGTTGGTCTTATTTGCTTGGTACGTTTTATATGAAAAGCTGGACATTGTGTTGAAACATTCATTCTTATTTAAAGAGTTCTTGCACAGTTCTGGGTGAGAGAGATCACAGCTTTTGGTACATTTACCAGTACTAAAAAGAGCCCTGCACTTTCTGGGATGATCATATTTACATTGTCCATTTGTTCTCCCTGATATCCTATGCTTACCGATACTCCATTTATAATATCGGCAGATTCTGGGCCCTTGTTTTGTTTCAAAAACCCTGGCGCAAATATCGCGCCCGGCTTAGGCGCCGATACCGCGCCCGACCCCAACGTCGCGTCCGGTCCCGACGTCAAGGTCGCATCCGGCTCTGACGCCAATCCGGATCCCGGCACGCTGATATGTAGCTTCAATTCTGGTTTTGCTTGGGATGTCCTTGACAATTTGTTGAAAACATTGGAGATTTCCGTGCAGGCAGTTAGAAGTGATTGTGTGTTCTGCTGGGGTTTTATAAAAAATTACGATCATCTTCAAGACAGTAATATTGTTCATTTCACAGAACCAGTACACCGAGTGGTCTCTGGGACCAATTTTCCTGGCATTATTTGACATGTTTGCACATATACTGTGTATTGCTGCTGAGCATAGTTGGCACTCGAAGCTCTAGTGGTAATCTACTTTCTTGTTGCATTTGGTGCACATCTTTACTAAGTCATTCTGACCATAATGCTTCTGGTCAGTGGTGGTGGTGGTAAGGCAGTGGTTGTTGACCAGTGGTAAAGGTGGGGGGAGGGGAGCGACCCTTCACAGCCTACCGAGTGTGTACACAAGCCTCGTGGCCCCTGTACACAGTCTGGTGTGTGTGTGTTGCCTCACTATTCACTGAATTATACGTTCTAAGTTTTCCACGTGGCAATTTTCTTACACTTTAAAGCCTTTATGCCTGTTTTGTTACCGTTCACTGTATCACTGTTCACTATTGTCTAAGAAACTAAACTATTGTCTAAGAAGGGTGCACCAAGCAGATACACATTAAAGTTTTCACAGCCTCATACAAGAGCTTCCTTCTCTGTTTGACTGTATCGTTGTTCAATATTTGTGAAAGAACGGCTGACGTAGGTAATTACTACTCGGAACTCTCGTTAACCTCTAATCTCCCCTAACCTAAATCTCTAGGGAGCCGGTCGGCCGAGCGGACAGCACACTGGACTTGTGATCCTGTGGTCCTGGGTTCGATCCCAGGCGCCGGCGAGAAACAATGGGCAAAGTTTCTTTCACCCTATGCCCCTGTTACCTAGCAGTAAAATAGGTACCTGGGTGTTAGTCAGCTGTCACGGGCTGCTTCCTGGGGGTGGAGGCCTGGTCGAGGACCGGGCCGCGGGGACACTAAAGCCCCGAAATCATCTCAAGATAACGCGGTTTGTGTTGGGTTTAAATAGCACCTAAACTAACATGACTAGCATCCAGTTAGCTCAGTGTACATTGATGGATCAAAATACGCAGCAGTCGCATTCTCTACTAGTGCATCTTTCACAGCATCAAATGCATTTTGCTCGATATCACTCCAGTACCATAATGCATTTTTCTTCAGGAGCTCACGTAGAGGCTTCGTAAGGGTAGCAAAATCTGGAATGAAGCGAGAACAGTAGTGAGCCATTCCCAGAAAACTATGTACTTCAGTGGACGTTGAAGGAGGTGCAGCATTCTTGATATCTGCAACTTTCTTAGGGTCTGGACCCCCTCCCTGCTCAGCTCGTTGTCGCCGTGTGGGGGCTTCATGGGCGGCTGCCGGAGTGTGATGCTCCTTAGGACAGTCCTCTGTCCCTTTTCTAGCCTTGTGCTCCTGCTGCCGCCCTCTCCAATTCTGCTGGGCACCTTTTCCTTTTCCTTCTGTTTCGTTTTTCTCCCCCCTCTTCTCCTATCTGCTTGCCGTTTCCTGCCGACCTTTTGCTCGTTCTGGTTCTTCCATGGACTTCTTCTATTTTGATGCCCGGGTGCTTGAGGAGGCATACTCATGCACCCGTAGAACTGCAGTACCCGACTTCGAGAGCGAGGGGAACCTTTTATTGTCAATCCCCACTTCGTCACTGAACCCGATCTCGACGGACTGTCGGTTTCTTAAGGTGGCGTTTGTGGGGGCGTATACTCACGACGCACCCCTAGGAGGCCCCGACAAGATCGGCGATAGCTTCTTGTTGGGTGTCCTGCCTCTAATTATGGCTCCATGGTGGGTGTGGGGGCACATTCGTGAGTGAATTCTTCTTTTCGTCAAGATGATAACCCCTGTTTCGGCTGCTTCTGGCTTACCTTCTCAGGCTCGTGGGGTGGGCGACCAAGCCCCCGAGTCGGTCCGTATTGGAAGACCGGGCTCTGTAGCCTCCGCTGCATTGGGCCCCGACCTTGCTCCTCCTTTGGCCTCTCTGACTCCTTCCCCTGGCTCCCCTCCCTCCTCTGTGGTTGGGTCGAGCCCCAAGCCCCCAGTGGTGACTACCTCGTCCCCTGGCGCGGCTCCTTCTCTAGTTGTAACTACTGCGCCTTTTAACCCCTCTCTCTCTGGGGGTTCTCACCGCCGTCCTCGTCACGGCCGCCCTCGCTCGATTCCTTCCAGTTCTGCTACCTATCAAGCCTTGTTTGGTCCCGCTTCGTGGGCCAAATATTTTGATCTCCTCCCTCTTGATTCTGCGCCTCCTGACGATTTCTCCCTTCATCGACATCTCATTGATTCCGTGGATGCCTCCATTACTTTCAACCCCACTCGTCTCGGTACACGTGTCGTTGCTGCTCCTTTTCAGGATGCTGTTTCCCGCTTGGCTGCCTTATCCTGCCTTGGCGAGACCCCCGTTTGGGTCTCGAAGAACGCTCAGTTGAATGCCAGTGTTGGCACTATTTTGCTCCCGCCCCATGTTGCAACCGGTGTTCGGGACCTGCGCGACTGCCACGATGATATTCGACATATCCTCGCTGCCCAGGGCCATTCTATTCTCCAGGTGGACACGTTTACTCGTCCCCCTCGTGGTAGTCGCCGTCAACCCCTCCGGGTTGTGAAGATTACCTTTGATGGTAGGACCCTTCCACCCTCTGTCATTCTTGCCGGTGCCAGGTGCTCTGTCCAGGAGTACATTCCTTCTCTCGGCTCTGCAACAAGTGCTGGAGGTTTGGGCATGGTGCCCTCCGCTGCTCCGGGACTCTCTCTCTCTGTCCTTTGTGTGGTGGCGAAGGTCACTCTAAGTCGGAGTGCACTTCTCCCCAGGCTCGTTGCCTCAACTGCGGTGAGGCCCATCCTACCTTCTCCCGTGCGTGTGTCCATTACAAGCTTGAGGCAGCCGTCCTCAACCTGAAGCACCGGGAGCGTTTATCTTTTCCTGAGGCGAGGCGCCAGGTTCGCCGGCTCCCGCCTTATGCTAATATCTCTTATGCTCGCGTGTTGCGCTCTTCCTCTCCTCGTCCTTCCCGCCTTCCTCAGACTCACAACCGTTTCCGGGCCTTGGACCCTGATGCGCCCACTGCCCCCTCCTCTGTTCCTTTGGGTTCTCTCCCGAAGGATCCTCCTCCTGGTCCTCTGTCTGGGGTTCCCCTTCCTTCTACCCGGTCTGTCGTGTCTTCTGTGTCTTCTTCCTCGTCCCCCTCCGATCCTCCTTCCCATCCTCTTCCTCCATCTATCGGCTCTCCCCACCGCCTGTCGGTGCGGGCGGATGTCCATCGCTCTCCTAACGGCCGTCGTGTGTGCTCTCGTTCGGCTTCTCCTGTTGAGACACTGGAATCCGTTGCCCGGTACGTAGTTGCTGGGACACCGGTCTCTTTAAGTCAGAAGCGTAAGCCTGGCTCCTCTCCTTCCTCCTCCCCGGCGGGTAAGAAGGCTTCGCTTTCTTCCTCAGCTCCTCCTTCTGGCTCTGTTGCTCCTTCCCCTCCCGTTTCAGTGCTTGCGCCCCCTGTTCCTGCTATGGAGGTTTCTTTGGCCCCTGCTTCCCTTTCGGTTGCTGCTCTTGCTGGGGTGCGCTCCCCTCTTTCTACTCCCCCTCCTCCTGCTGCTGTCCTTGACGGCTCCTCTCCGTTGTCTCCTCCTCTTCCTCCTCCTCCTCCTCGACCCTGCCCGCCCACCTCTGATCTGTTCTCCCGTTTCCTTCCCTCCGTCTTTGCTCAGTTTACCCATGCCCCCTAACCCTGACTTTGCTGACCCTGATCCCGACCCTGATATTCTTTAACGTGCTCTGTTGCTCTTTCGCCTTTGTTTCTTCCTTGTTCTCTGTTTTTGTCCTTTCTCTTCTCGTCGTTGTCCATTCTTCAATGGAACGTTCGAGGTTATTACGCCAATTTCCTCGAACTCCAACTTCTGATTTCGCGGTTTTCGCCCCTTTGTGTCTGTCTCCAGGAGCCAATGCTTGGTGCTCGTCCTGGTCGTTTTCGTGGCTATTCCTTTCTCTTCCCCCCCCCCCCAGCCATTGCTGGGGCTTCTAATTCTTCTGCTCTCTTGATTCGGGCTGATGTTCCCTTTGTTCCTTTACTTTTTCCTTCGCCTCTCCATTGTTCTGCTGCTCGTATCTTTGTGGGGAAATGGTACACAGTTTGTTCCATTTATCTCCCCCCGAGTGTCCCGCTCTCTCTTCCTGATTTGAAACACCTCCTGGACTCCTTGCCGGAGCCTGTGCTCCTGCTGGGTGACTTCAATTGTCGTCATTCTCTTTGGGGTGACGTTCTGACGAATACCCGGGGTCGCCTCCTTGAGCCGTTTCTCCTCTCTTCTTCCCTGTCTCTTCTGAATTCTGGTGAGCCCACTCATTTGGACTCTCGGACTCGCACCCTTTCTTGTCTTGATCTTTCTCTCTGCTCTTCTTCTCTTTACTTAGATTTCACGTGGCAGGTTCTTGATGACCTCCATGGAAGTGATCATTTCCCCATCCTTGTTTCCTTTTTCTCTTTTCGCCCTTCCCTCTCTTTCCCTAGGTGGCAGTTTGCTAAGGCAGACTGGACCCTATTTACCCTCAGTGCTGCTCTCCCTGACCTCTCCCTTCTGCCTCTCTCTCTCGCGCTCTCCTCCTTTTTCATGACACTGTCTTCAACGCTGCCCTCCGCTCTATTCCTCGCTCTTCCTCTCGGGGTCCATGGAAGTGCGTTCCCTGGTGGAATGCGGACTGTGCTCGGGCTGTCCGCTGTAAGCGTGCAGCCTGG
This sequence comes from Procambarus clarkii, assembly GCF_040958095.1. NCBI lineage: Eukaryota > Metazoa > Arthropoda > Malacostraca > Decapoda > Cambaridae > Procambarus > Procambarus clarkii. The sequence continues at coordinate 5,598 of NW_027189558.1, read as the reverse complement.
AAGAGGCACCGCCGTAGGCAGACGACCGATTCTTTTCTTTTCTTTCGGAAAGCGAGTGCGGTGGCCCGTAGGGCCATCCGTACGGCTAAACGTGAATGTTGGGCATCTTATGTCTCAACAATTACGTCCGAGACCCCTCTGGCCCAGATCTGGAAGCGTATCCGCAAGATAGCGGGTAAGTTCGTTCCCGATGTTTCACCGGTCCTTCACCTCCATGATACTCTTGTGGCGGACCCGTTGCAGGTCGCTTCCGAACTAGGTTCCGACTTTTCTTCTGTTAGCTCTGGTCTTCATCTTCCCCAATCTTTCCTTCTTCGTAAACCTGTCCTTGAGTCTCGTCCTTTAGATTTCTGCACTCATCTTCAGCTTCCCTGTAATGATCCCTTCTCTCTCTCTGAACTTCGTTCTGCCCTGGCTCTCTGCGGTTCTACGGCGGCGGGCTCCGATGGTATTCATTATGAGATGCTTCGCCATCTCCCTCCGAGCACGTCTCAGTATACTGAGTCTGTATAATCGGATCTGGGAGTCGTCGTCAGTCCCTGAGGACTGGCTCGATGCCGTTGTCCTCCCTGTTCGCAAACCGGGGTCTCTGGGTACTTCCCTAAGGACTTTCGCCCTATTGCTCTCACAAGTTGTGTCTGCAAACTCTTTGAACGTATGGTTAACGTTCGCCTGATGTGGTTCCTGGAACACCATCACCTCCTCTCCCCTTCTCAATTTGGTTTCCGCAAGTGCCGCAGCACGACAGATGTCCTGGTGAACTTGGAGGTCTATATTCGTACTGCTTTTGCTGCGAAGACCTCCGTTGTTGCCGTCCTTTTTGACCTAGAAAAGGCTTACACACCACTTGGCGTTATCATATCCTATCTCAACTTCATTCTTTTGGCCTTCGTGGTCATCTCCCTCTCTTTCTCCGCAGCTTCCTCTCTCGTCGTTCCTTTCGGGTGCGCCTTGGTACCGCTCTCTCTCCCTCTTTTCAGCAATACGAAGGTGTGCCCCAGGGTAGTGTTCTGAGCACTACTCTTTTTCTTGTTGCCCTCAATGGTCTTCTTTCCTCTCTTCCTTCTGGTGTCTTCTCCGCTCTCTATGTCGATGATCTTACCCTTTGTTGTCAGGGTGATGATTCGCCTCTCCTTCAACGCCGGCTTCAACTTGCAATTGATGCCGTGTCGTCTTGGGCCACAGGTCATGGCTTCAAGTTCTCTACTTCTAAGACTTGTGCCATGACTTTTACGCGGAAACGGGTTGTTCTTCGTCCCTCTTTGTCACTTTATGGTCATCCCCTTGAATACAAAGATTCCGCGAAGCTTTTGGGGTTATTCCTTGACACTCGTTTGTCTTGGTCTCCCCATATCTCTTACCTCCGTGTTGAGTGCTCTAAGGCCCTTACCCTCCTTCGGGTCTTGTCCCATACTTCTTGGGGGCAGATAGGCGCACTCTCCTTGCTTTACATTCCTCTCTCGTCCTGTCTAAGCTCGATTATGGTTGCCCTGCTTACTCGTCTGCTTCTCCTTCTACTCTTCGCCGTCTTGATGCTTTGCACCATACTGGGTTGCGCCTCAGTTCTGGTGCCTTTCGTTCGACTCCCATCCTTAGCTTATATGTTGACACTGGCTTCCTGTCTCTCCAGGACCGCCGTGATCGCTACTGTCTTCGCTATCTTGCGCGGTCCTTGCAACATCCTTCCTCTCGCCTCTGTCGTGCTTTAACTTTTACCCCTCCTGCGGTTCCTGTTCCTCTTCACCACCTCCCTCTTTCTGTCCGGTTATCTCGCCTACAGGATTCTCTCTCCGTTCGTATTTCTGATGTTTCTCCTCGTGTTCTTCCTTCTTTGCCCCCGTGGAGGGTCCCTCTTCCGCGGTTTTGTACTTCCTTGACCCGTATCACTAAAGCTTTTACCCCTCCTACGTTCTAAAACGCCTTTTCCTCGAGCACTTTTTTCTCACTCCCGCTCCGTTTCTGTCTTCACCGATGGGTCTAAGTCAGCGGACGGTGTTGGCTACTCTGTTGTTTTTCCTGATCGCACTTATATGTGTCGCTTGCCTCCGGAGACTAGCATCTTTACAGCGGAACTTTATGCTATTCTCTATGCTCTTCGTCTCCTGCTTTCTCGTTGTCAGTCTTCCTTTGTGGTTGTTGTTGACTCTCGTAGTGCCCTCATGGCTCTCGGGTCCTTTAATCCGGTTCATCCAGTAGTTGTCGAGATCCAGCATTGGCTGTTTCTCGTTCACAGTAAATTTAAGTCGGTTGAGTTTTGTTGGGTTTCCCAGCCATATTGGTGTCTTTAAATGAGCGTGCGGATGCTGCCGCTAAGGAAGCTGTCCGCTCTTGTCCCATCTCTCGTAAAGGCATTCCGTATTCCGACTTTTACCCGGTTATCCATTCCTCAGTCCTTACCCGTTGGCAGGCTTCTTGGTTGTCTGTTACTGGTAACAAGCTACGTACTCTTAAATGTTGTGTTTCCTCGTGGCCGTCCTCCTTCCACCGTAACCGGCGGTGGGAAACAGCTCTGGCGAGGTTGCGTATTGGCCATACTCGCTTAACCCATGGTCACTTGATGGAGCGCCGCCCTGCTCCTTATTGTCCTAGTTGCATTGTCCCTCTTACGGTCGTGCATGTCCTTCTTGAATGTCCTGACTTCCAGGACGAGCGTGTGTCTTGCTTTCCGACCGCCCCTCGCGGTCACCTGTCCCTCAATAGAATTCTTGGTGACTCGGATACTTTTGATATCGTTCGCCTTATGCGTTTTTGTTCTCGTATTGGCATCCTTGGTGATATTTAGCGCCCTCTGATTATTTTGCGTATTTGATGGTGCTACATAGCCTTCCCGGTTTGGTGCCTTCTTTTGATAATTACTTACTTACTTACTTAGGGTCTGGAGACAGACCTTTGTCACTAAGAACAAGGTCAATGAATTTAATTTTATGTTGATTGAACTCACACTCTGATCGGCCTTGCGTCAGATTCTTTTCTCGTATGCGTTGCAATGTTGCACGAAAAGCGTTGTCGTGTTCAGATTAGGTACGGCCATAAACAATTGTCATCACATGTTGTCAGCATTACTTATATCTTGCAATACCTGGCTGATTATATACTGGAATACCTCAGCAGCACCGTTATTACCAAAACTCAGGCGCTTGTACCTATACAGACCTCGATGTGTCGTAAACGTTGTGAAGAAGCAACTCTCATCATGAAGTTCAAGCTGATGATAACCCTTGTTTAAATCTAACTCTCTGAATACAGTTGCACCATTCAGGCGGTAGATCATACATCTACAGTGGGTGTAGGATGACGTTCACGCATTATTTCCTTGTTGGGAACACTCATGTCCACACAGATGCGTATCGCATCTGGATTCTTTGGCTTGGGCTTGTGACAATTGGGCTTACCCATGGTGTTGGGCCTTTTACTGGTTCAATGATATCTAGTTCCATTAGCCTATCCAGTTCGGCATCGACTTTCACACGAGTTGTCCACCCATATGGCTGTCAGCGATGTGGTTGGGCAACTGGAATTACATCTGGGTTGATGTGCAGATGCACTTTGCTATCAGTATAACAACCTATGGATTAAACAGATCAGAGAATACAGCATCAATAGCATCAACATTTTGCAGATTCCACTGCTACAGTATTAGGAAGCTGAAGTAGCCCCAATTTAGTTGAAGTCTTATTTCTGAGCAGACTACTTTGCATTCCAAACAACATGGAATGCTGTAGTGAGCATTGCACTCTGACTTTATATCTGCAGTGAAAGTTCCAACCCCGGAAACAGTTTTAGGTTGCCACAACGTATCTGGAAAGTGTTTGAAAGCAGTGACAATGTTTGTTTTTACGTATTAGATCGTAATTGTGTGTGGTTGTAAATGGGTTTCTACAACTTACTGCACTTTCCCGATTTCCACGTCAGAGGTACACAGCGCCATATAAGAGAAGAAGTCCAATATAATAGCCCAGAAAATTTTTTAGAGGCAGGTACAAACAGAGGGAGAAACAGACAGGCAGAAACGTGGCAGGAGTACGGATGGAGAGGGGAAATGCCCAAGACTGGACTACAGTTCGGCATCAAGCCCACACATACTACACCCCCCCAACTACACAGAGACTACCACACTCCCCAGTATCACTTCCAAAACTGGACAAACCATTGCCACAACAACACACCCTGGGTCAGGGTAGAGAGGAGGGAGAACTACCAAAACCTTCCAGAAGTGACACACAATATGGACAATCATTCATATTTGCAAACATTCAAGGTTTAAAGCCAAAGTCAAGAAATAAAGTTAAGTTCATAAATGGCCTCCTATTAGAGTCAAACTCAATATTTGGGGATTCACGAAACTCATACAAAAGATTACATGGATGGTGAAATCTGGATTCCAAATTATAATCTATATAGATGTGATAGAAAAACTAGGTCAAATGGAGGAGTAGGTCTGTATATTAAAGAAGACCTGGTATACACAGAACTACTAAACTCAACTAATGAGTGTAGAGGTACTTGGAATGAAGGTAGAGAAACTAAACCTAATTATTATTCTAATATATAAACCGCCAGATACAACGATTGAGGAATTCACAGAGCAGATGCACAAAATAGAGACATACTTGACAACCTAGCAAACCCAGCTCCAGATATTATCTTTCTTGGAGATTTCAATTTACCGAGTCTAAGATGGAGAACGGCAAACACAAATATCATAGCAGGGAATGACCCGGGAATAACCAACCACAGGTCAGAGAACTTTTGAGATTCTGTGACAAATTCTCGCTCAATCACAGATTACAGAACCAACTAGGAACGAAAACACACTAGACTTGTTATTCACAAACAATGATGAACTAATCAGGGATATCACAATCTCAGATACTTCATACTCAGACCATAAGCTCATTGAAGTGCGAACTAGCATAAATAACGGTAGTAGGTCTAAGAGACCCAACAAGCGAGAAGGAATATTCAATCAATTCAATTTCAACAATAAGAGGATTGACTGGGAAAATAAATGTAGACCTTGCAACCATTCAATGGGAGACGGTCTTAAGCGACAAAACTCCCACACAGGGAATAGCTCAACTGACAGCTGAAGCTTACAAGGTCTGCTTGAAGCACGTGCCTGTGAGGAGGGGCAGAAAGAGGACCACTCTAGAAAGAGAACGCAGACGACTGTACAGGAGAAGGAAAAAAATAACGGAAATGCTTCGGCAGACACAACTATCACAAGCAAGGAAAACAAGCCTAAGCAGGGAGATTGAGGAAATAGAACAAACGTTGAAGCGATCATATGAGTCTGAGGAATGGAATTGGAACAGAAAGCTATACAAGAGATAAGGAAAAATCCGAAATATTTTTTCACATACGCAAAATCAAAATCCAAAACCTCGACCAGTATTGGACCGTTAATTACAAATGAAGGTACGTACACAGAGGACAACAAGAGATTAGTGAAATTCTAAGAAGCCAGTATGAGGCTATGTTTAGCACACCAATAAACAACATGAAAGTTGATGACCCAGACAGCTTCTTTATGAATGACATTCAAGCTGCAGATAATATAACGGATATTACCACAAACTCGGAAGACTTTGAAAGAGA